>NC_056443.1:36897851-36917851 GCF_018296145.1 Oncorhynchus tshawytscha | reverse complement strand
CGTATTGAGGCTGGTTTGTGAGTATCTAAATTCACCAGTCTGTGTTCCACAGACCCTGGAGTCCTTGGCAGAACATGTGTCCCTTCTGATCCTTCCTAGTAGGCACAGGTGTGTGGGTATAACGTTTTAGGAGTTGAGTCCAACTTCATCCAAACATTCGCAGCTACTTTTGTTAAATCATTGGGAATGCCGGCAGTATTGGGAGACCACCCTGTCATCTGATTGGCTGTGTACTGACATCCCTGTCATCTGATTGGCTGTGTACTGACATCCCTGTCATCTGATTGGCTGTGTACTGACATCATTGTCATCTGTTTGGCTGTGTACTGACATCCCTGTCATCTGATTGGCTGTGTACTGACATCCCTGTCATCAGATTGGCTGTGTACTGACATCCCTGTCATCAGATTGGCTGTGTACTGACATCCCTGTCATCTGATTGGCTGTTTACTGACATCCCTGTCATCAGATTGGCTCTTTACTGACATCCTTGTCATCTGATTGGCTGTGTACTGACATCCCTGTCATCAGATTGGCTCTTTACTGACATCCTTGTCATCTGATTGGCTGTGTACTGACATTCTTGTCATCTGATTGGCTCTTTACTGACATCCGTGTCATCTGACTTGGGTAGTTGTTGTTGCCATCCTGTACCTGTCCCGCAGGTGTGATGTTTGGATGTACCGATCCTGTGCAGGTGTTGTTACACATGGTCTGCCACTGCGAGGACGATCAGCTGTCCTGTCTTCCTGTAGCGCTGTCTTAGGCGTCTCACAGTACAGACATTGCAATTTATTGCCCTGGCCACATTTGCAGTCCTCATGCCTCCTTGCAGCAGGCCTAAGGCACGTTCACGCAGATGAACAGGGATCCTGGGCATCTTTCTTTTGGTGTTTATCAGAGTCAGTAGTAAGGCCTATTTAGTGTCCTAAGTCATAACTGTGACCTTAATTGCCAACCGTCTGTAACCTGTTAGTGTCTTAACGACTGTTCCACAGGTGCATGTTCATTAATTGTTTATGGTTTATTGAACAAGCAGGGAAACAGTGTTTAAACCCTTTACAATGAAGATCTGTGAAGTTATTTGGATTTTTATGAATTATCTTTGAGAGACAGGGTCCTGAAAAAGGGACGCTTCGTTTTTTGATGAGTTTATGTCTTTGGGTTAGAAGTCATGGCTAGTACAGTAGAAAGAGGAGTATAGGAAGTGCTCCTAAGGTACACAATAGTACATTTTGGTAGACAGAAGGTGCTCTTTGGTAAAAGGGGGGAATTAGTCATCAAAATAAAGGAGGACCAAGGCACTCTTCATATAATTAATTAAAATGCCTTTATTAGTACGGCATGTTCAATATAAACAAAGGTTTTTAAAACGACGCGCTTCGGCAGCATGACCTTCGTCAGGGAGCACTGACTATTATGTCTTAGGGTCAGATGTCATGACCTTCGTCAGGGAGCACTGACTATTATGTCTTAGGGTCAGATGTCATGACCTTTGTCAGGGAGCACTGACTATTATGTCTTAGGGTCAGATGTCATGACCTTCGTCAGGGAGCACTGACTATTATGTCTTAGGGTCAGATGTCATGACCTTCGCCAGGGAGTACTGACTATGTCTTAGGGTCAGATGTCATGACCTTCGTCAGGGAGCACTGACTATTATGTCTTAGGGTCAGATGTCATGACCTTCGTCAGGGAGCACTGACTATTATGTCTTAGGGTCAGATGTCATGACCTTTGTCAGGGAGCACTGACTATTATGTCTTAGGGTCAGATGTCATGACCTTCGTCAGGGAGCACTGACTATTATGTCTTAGGGTCAGATGTCATGACCTTCGTCAGGGAGCACTGACTATTATGTCTTAGGGTCAGATGTCATGACCTTCGCCAGGAGTACTGACTATGTCTTAGGGTCAGATGTCATGACCTTTGTCAGGGAGTACTGACTATTATGTCTTAGGGTCAGATGTCATGACCTTTGTCAGGGAGTACTGACTATTATGTCTTAGGGTCAGATGTCATGACCTTCGTCAGGGAGTACTGACTATTATGTCTTAGGTCAGATGTCATGACCTTCGTCAGGGAGCACTGACTATTATGTCTTAGGGTCAGATGTCATGACTTTCGTCAGGGAGTACTGACTATTATGTCTTAGGGTCAGATGTCATGACCTTCGTCAGGGAGTACTGACTATTATGTCTTAGGGTCAGATGTCATGACCTTCGTCAGGGAGCACTGACTATTATATCTTAGGGTCAGATGTCATGACCTTCGTCAGGGAGCACTGACTATTATGTCTTAGGGTCAGATGTCATGACCTTCGTCAGGGAGTACTGACTATTATGTCTTAGGGTCAGATGTCATGACCTTCGTCAGGGAGCACTGACTATTATGTCTTAGGGTCAGATGTCATGACCTTCGTCAGGGAGTACTGACTATTATGTCTTAGGGTCAGATGTCATGACCTTCGTCAGGGAGTACTGACTATTATGTCTTAGGGTCAGATGTCATGACCTTCGTCAGGGAGCACTGACTATTATGTCTTAGGGTCAGATGTCATGACCTTCGTCAGGGAGTACTGACTATTATGTCTTAGGGTCAGAAGTCATGGCCTTCGTCAGGGAGTACTGACTATTATGTCTTAGGGTCAGATGTCATGACCTTCGTCAGGGAGTACTGACTATTATGTCTTAGGGTCAGATGTCATGATCTTCGTCAGGGAGCACTGACTATTATGTCTTAGGGTCAGATGTCATGACCTTCGTCAGGGAGTACTGACTATTATGTCTTAGGGTCAGAAGTCATGGCCTTCGTCAGGGAGTACTGACTATTATGTCTTAGGGTCAGATGTCATGACCTTCGTCAGGGAGTACTGACTATTATGTCTTAGGGTCAGATGTCATGACCTTCGTCAGGGAGCACTGACTATTATGTCTTAGGGTCAGATGTCATGACCTTCGTCAGGGAGCACTGACTATTATGTCTTAGGGTCAGATGTCATGGCTTGCCTCATTCCTTCGACGATGAGAGCGAATCCACTGAACTGAACTGTAATCAAACCCCTGCTTACACTTTCATCTTTCATCAAGGACGCCAGTATATTTGCTATCAGCATCATGACAACGACAATGCACATTTTTAGTAGATTTGGATAGAAAACACTCTAAAGTTTCTAAAACTGTTTGAATGATGTCTGTGAGGAAAACAGAACTCATATGGCAGGCAAAAACCTGAGAAGAAATCCAAACAGGAAGTGGGAAATCTGAGGTTGGTCGATTTTCAACTCATTCCCTATTGAAGATACAGTGGGATATTGGTCATGTTGCACTTCCTAAGGCCACCACTAGATGTCAACAGTCTTTAGAATGCTGTTTGAGGCTTCTACTGTGAAGTGGGGCCGAATAAGAGGGGAATGAGTCAGAGGTCTGCCAGAATGCCTTGAGCTCGTGACGCTCGTTCACGTGAGAGCGAACTCTGTTCCATCGCAATTCTACAGACAAAGGAATGGTCCGGTTGGAACATTATTGAAGATTTGTGTTAAAAACAGCCTAAGGATTGATTCTGTACTTTGTTTGACATGTTTCTACGGACTGTAACGGAACTTTTTGACATTTCGTCTGCTCGTGCATCATGAAGTTGGATTACAGGGCTGAACGCCCTAACAACAAGGAGGAATTTGGACATAAATGATGGCCATTATCGAACAAAACAAACATTTATTGTGGAACTGGGATTCCTGGGAGTGCATTCTGATGAAGATCATCAAAGGTAAGTGAATATTTCTAATGTTAATTCTGACTTCTGTTGAATGCACAACATGGCGGATATCTCTTTGGCTGTTTTGGTCTCTGAGCGTCGTACTCAGATTATTGCATGGTTGGCTTTTTCCATAAAGCTTTTTTGAAGTCTGACACAGCGGTTGCATTAAGGAGATTTGTATAACTATAATATCATCTACATTTATGGATTCTAGAAATCTCCTGGAACTCTCCTAGAACTCTCCTGGTACTCTCCTGGAACTCTTCTAGAACTCTCCTGGTACTCTTCTAGAACTCTTCTGGAACTCTTCTGGAACTCCCCTGGAACTCTCCTGGAACCCTCCTGGAACCCTCCTGGAACTCTTCTAGAACTCTCCTGGAACTCTCCTAGAACTCTTCTAGAACTATTCTAGAACTCTCCTGGAACTCTCCTGGAACTCTCCTGGAACTCTTCTAGTACTCTTCTAGAACTCTCCTGGAACTCTTCTAGAACTCTTCTGGAACTCTCCTGGCACTCTTCTGGAACTCTGCTGGAACTCTTCTGGAACCCTCCTGGAACCCTCCTGGAACTCTTCTGGAACTCTCCTGGAACTTTTTTAGAACACTGCTGGAACTCTTCTGGAACTCTCCTGGAACTCTTCTAGGACTCTCCTGGAACTCTTCTAGAACTCTCCTGGAACACTCCTGGAACTCTTCTGGAACTCTCCTGGAACTATACTGGAACCCTCCTGGAACCCACCTGGAACCCTCCTGGAACTCTTCTGGAACTCTTCTGGAACTCTCCTGGAACTCTTCTAGAACTCTCCTGGAACTATCCTGGAACCCTCCTGGAACCCACCTGGAACCCTCCTGGAACTCTTCTGGAACTCTTCTGGAACTCTCCTGGAACTCTTCTAGAACTCTCCTGGAACTCAACTTGGAACTCTTCTGGAACTCTTTCTTGAACTCTGCTGAACTCTCCTGGAGCTATCCTGGAACTCTTCTGGAACTCTCCTGGAACTCTCCTGGAACACTCCTGAACTCTTCTGGAACTATCCTGGAACTATCCTGGAACTATCCTGGAACTCTTCTGGAACTCTTCTGGAACTCTTCTGAACTCTCCTGGAACTCTCCTGGAACTCTCCTGGAACTCTTCTAGAACTCTCCTGGAACTCTCCTAGAACTCTCGTGGAACTCTCCTAGAACTCTTCGGGACCTCTCCTGAACCCTCCTGTAACTCTCCTGGAACTCTTCTGGAACCCTCCTGGAACTCTCCTAGAACTCTCCTGGAACTCTCCTGGAACTCTCCTGGAACTCTCCTGGAACTCTCCTGGCACTCTTCTGGAACTCTCCTGGAACTCTTCTGGAACCCTCCTGGAACCCTCCTGGAACTCTTCTGGAACTCTCCTGGAACTTTTTTAGAACTCTGCTGGAACTCTTCTGGAACTCTCCTGGAACTCTTCTAGGACTCTCCTGGAACTCTCCTAGAACTCTCCTGGAACTCTTCTGGAACTCTTTCTTGAACTCTGCTGGAACTCTTCTAGAACTTTCCTGGAACTCTCCTGGAACACTTCTGGAACTCTTCTGGAACTCTCCTAGAACTCTTCTAGAACTCTCCTGGAACTCAACTTGGAACTCTTCTGGAACTCTTTCTTGAACTCTCCTGGCACTCTTCTGGAACTCTTCTGGAACTCTCCTGGAACTCTCCTGGAACTCTCCTGGAACCCTCCTGGAACTCTCCTGGAACTCTTCTGGAACTCTCCTGGAACTTTTCTAGAACTCTGCTGGAACTCTTCTGGAACTCTACTGGAACTCTTCTAGAACTCTCCTGGAACTCAACTTGGAACTCTTCTGGAACTCTTCTGGAACTCTTTCTTGAACTCTGCTGGAACTCTCCTGGAACTCTCCTGGAACTCTTCTGGAACTCTTCTGGAACTATCCTGGAACCATCCTGGAACCATCCTGGAACTATCCTGGAACTCTTCTGGAACTCTTCTGGAACTCTCCTAGAACTCTCCTGGAACTCTTCTGGAACGCTCCTGGAACTCTCCTGGAACTCTTCTGGAACTCTTCTGGAACTCTCCTGGAACTCTCCTGGAACTCTCCTGTAACTCTTCTGTAACTCTTCTGTAACTCTTCTGGAACGCTCCTGGAACTCTTCTGGAACTCTTTTGGAACGCTCCTGGAACTCTTCTGGAACTCTCCTGGAACTCTCCTGTAACTCTTCTGTAACTCTTTTGGAACTCTTCTGGAACTCTTCTGGAACTCTCCTGGAACTCTTCTAGAACTTGATAAGTTCAAGAGGAAGGTTCCTCCTAAAATCACTGTCCAGATCTCGACGACTACCTTGGTAGCATACTGTGTGTGTTTCTATCACTCCAAGTGAAGTGAGGCATCACAGCACACACCCCATATACTTTCTCCTCTTCATCCCTTCACATAGCCTACTTATTTTATATTTTTCGCTCTCTCTCTTTCGCTCGCTCTCACTCACACACACTTTATCTCTCTTTTGCTCGATAATGCTCACTTTCTCTCTCTTCCTCTCTCCATCCATTTTCGTTCATCCCTCCATCGGTCTCTCAACCACAGATCTGTTAAATGCCCCATTTGTCATCTCCGACATGACAAGAACAGAACCAGTGAAAACACACTGATAGGAACCTGATGTGCTCCTGTCTGCGTGAACCACACACACTGCTACATGCTTAGTAGACATTCTTACATCGAAAAGTTAATCGCTGTGAAAACACTTTTCTGTCTGTGTCTGTCTGTCTGTCTGTCTGTCTGTCTGTCTGTCTGTCTGTCTGTCTGTCTGTCTGTCTGTCCCTCCCTCCCTCCCTCCCTCCCTCCCTCCCTCCCTCCCTCCCTCCCTCCCTCCCTCCCTCCCTCCCTCCCTCCCTCCCTCCCTCTTTCCCTCCCTCTTTCCCTCCCTCCCTCCCTCCCACCCTCCCTCCCTCCCTCCCTCCCTCCCTCCCTCCCTCCCTCTCCTCCCTCCCTCCCTCCCTCCCTCCCTCCCTCCCTCCCTCCCTCCCTCCCTCCCTCCCTCCCTCCCTCCCTCCCTCCCTCCCTCCCTCCCTCTTTCCCTCCATCCCTCCCTCCCTCCCTCCCTCCCTCCCTCCCTCCCTCCCTCCCTCCCTCCCTCCCTCCCTCCCTCCCTCCCTCCCTCTTCCCTCCCTCTTTCCCTCCCTCCCTCCCCTCCCACCCTCCCTCCCTCCCTCCCTCCCTCCCTCCCTCCCTCCCTCCCTCCCTCCCTCCCTCCCTCCCTCCCTCCCTCCCTCCCTCCCTCCCTCCCTCTTTCCTCCCTTTCCCCTCCCCTCCCTCCCTCCCCTCCCCTCCCTCCCTCCCTCCCCCCCTCCCTCCCTCCCTCCCTCCCTCCCTCCCTCCCTCCCTCCCTCCCTCCCTCCCTCCCTCCCTCTTTCCCTCCCTCCCACCCTCCATCCCTCCCTCCCTCCCTCCCTCCCTCCCTCCCTCCCTCCCTCCCTCCCTCACTCACTCACTCACTCACTCACTCACTCACTCACTCACTCACTCACTCACTCACTCACTCACTCACTCACTCACTCACTCACTCACCCTCACTCACTCACTCACTCCCACCCTCATTCACTCACTCCCACCCTCACTCACTCACTCCCTCCCTCCCACCCTCCTCTTTCCCTCCCTCTTTCCCTCCCACCCTCCCTCTTTCCCTCCCACCCTCCCTCTTTCCCTCCCACCCTCCCTCTTTCCCTCCCCTCCCTCCCTCTTTCCCCCTCCCTCCCTCCCTCCATCCCTCCCTCCATCCATGCGTCTTTTACAGAAGTTGAATCTCCAGTTGGACAATAAAGTGTTGTCTTCCCCCTCCCCCCGCTCTTCATCACACACTGTCACAGGGACAGGAGAAACTGGTGTCACGGTTCCAACAGAAGACTGTCAAGTGGTGGTGGCCGTGTGTGTGTGTGGTGTGTGTGTGTGTGACTGCAAACAAGGACAAATCATCACTGTGAGTAGACGCACACACACGCATGCTGAGTCCGACCATACACACACACACACACACACGCACAAACATGCTGAGTCCGACCACACAGACACACACACACACATGCTGAGTCCGACCTCGCACACACACACACACATGCTAAGTCCGACCACACAGACACACACACACATGCTGAGTCCGACCTCGCACACACACACACGCATGCTGAGTCCGACCTCGCACACACACACGCATGCTGAGTCCGACCTCGCACACACACACATGCTGAGTCCGACCACATACACACACACATCTATTCTTTACTATTACATCTTAGCTGCTCATCCATATATTTTATACTTATATATTCTCATCCCATTCCTTTACAAGATTGTGTGTATTAGGTTTTGTTGTGGAATTTGTTAGATATGACCTGTTAGATATTACTGCCATGTCAGAACTAGAAGCATAAGCATTTCTCTACACTCGCAATAACATCTGCTAACCATGTGACCAATAACATCTGCTAACCATGTGACCAATAACATCTGCTAACCATGTGACCAATAACATCTGCTAACCATGTGACCAATAACATCTGCTAACCGTGTGACCAATAACATCTTCTAACCATGTGGATGTAACCAATAACATCTGCTAACCATGTGACCAATAACATCTGCTAACCATGTGCATGTGACCAATAACATCTGCTAACCATGTGGATGTGACCAATAACATCTGCTAACCCATGTGACCATTAACATCTCATAACCATGTGACCAATAACATCTGCTAACCATGTGACCAATAACATCTGCTAACCATGTGACCATTAACATCTCATAACCATGTGACCAATAACATCTGCTAACCATATGACCAATAACATCTGCTAACCAGGTGACCATTAACATCTGCTAACCATGTGTCCAATAACATCTGCTAACCATGTGACCAATAACATCTGCTAACCATGTGACCAATAACATCTGCTAACCATGTGACCAATAACATCTGCTAACCCATGTGTATGTGACCAATAACATCTGCTAACCATGTGACCAATAACATCTGCTAACCATGTGACCAATAACATCTGCTAACCCATGTGTATGTGACCAATAACATCTGCTAACCATGTGACCAATAACATCTGCTAACCATGTGTATGTGACCAATAACATCTGCTAACCATGTGACCAATAACATCTGCTAACCATATGACCAATAACATCTGCTAACCAGGTGACCATTAACATCTGCTAACCATGTGACCAATAACATCTGCTAACCATGTGACCAATAACATCTGCTAACCATGTGACCAATAACATCTGCTAACCATGTGACCAATAACATCTGCTAACCCATGTGTATGTGACCAATAACATCTGCTAACCAGGTGACCATTAACATCTGCTAACCATGTGACCAATAACATCTGCTAACCCATGTGTATGTGACCAATAACATCTGCTAACCATGTGACCAATAACATCTGCTAACCATGTGACCAATAACATCTGATAACCATGTGACCAATAACATCTGCTAACCATGTGACTAATAACATCTGCTAACCATGTGACCAATAACATCTGCTAACCATGTGACCAATAACATCTGCTAACCATGTGACCAATAACATCTGCTAACCCATGTGTATGTGACCAATAACATCTGCTAACCATGTGACCAATAACATCTGCTAACCATGTGACCAATAACATCTGATAACCATGTGACCAATAACATCTGCTAACCATGTGACCAATAACATCTGCTAACCATGTGACCAATAACATCTGCTAACCCATGTGTATGTGACCAATAACATCTGCTAACCAGGAGACCATTAACATCTGCTAACCATGTGACCAATAACATCTGCTAACCCATGTGTATGTGACCAATAACATCTGCTAACCATGTGACCAATAACATCTGCTAACCATGTGACCAATAACATCTGATAACCATGTGACCAATAACATCTGATAACCATGTGACCAATAACATCTGCTAACCATGTGACCAATAACATCTGCTAACCATGTGACCAATAACATCTGCTAACCATGTGACCAATAACATCTGCTAACCATGTGACCAATAACATCTGCTAACCATGTGACCAATAACATCTGCTAACCATGTGACCAATAACATCTGCTAACCATGTGACCAATAACATCTGCTAACCATGTGACCAATAACATCTGCTAACCATGTGTATGTGACCAATAACATCTGCTAACCATGTGACCAATAACATCTGCTAACCATGTGACCAATAACATCTGCTAACCATGTGACCAATAACATCTGCTAACCATGTGACCAATAACATCTGCTAACCCATGTGTATGTGACCAATAACATCTGCTAACCAGGTGACCATTAACATCTGCTAACCATGTGTATGTGACCAATAACATCTGCTAACCATGTGACCAATAACATCTGCTAACCATGTGACCAATAACATCTGCTAACCATGTGACCAATAACATCTGCTAACCATGTGACCAATAACATCTGCTAACCCATGTGTATGTGACCAATAACATCTGCTAACCAGGTGACCATTAACATCTGCTAACCATGTGACCAATAACATCTGCTAACCCATGTGTATGTGACCAATAACATCTGCTAACCATGTGACCAATAACATCTGCTAACCACGTGACCAATAACATCTGATAACCATGTGACCAATAACATCTGCTAACCATGTGACCAATAACATCTGCTAACCATGTGACCAATAACATCTGCTAACCATGTGACCAATAACATCTGCTAACCAGGTGACCAATAACATCTGCTAACCATGTGTATGTGACCAATAACATCTGTTAACCATGTGACCAATAACATCTGCTAACCATGTGACCAATAACATCTGCTAACCATGTGTCCAATAACATCTGCTAACCAGGTGACCAATAACATCTGCTAACCATGTGTCCAATAACATCTGCTAACCAGGTGACCAATAACATCTGCTAACCATGTGCATGTGACCAATACAATGATATTTGATTTGAAGGTTCAATTTGACATGAAAAGTAGACATGTTTCTAGACATAGTTTCAGAACAGGAGCAGGATGCGAGATCAGCAGGACAGGGAAGAGATGCGAGACCAGCAGGACAGGGAAGAGATGAGAGACCAGCAGGACAGGGAAGAGATGAGAGACCAGCAGGACAGGGAAGAGATGAGAGACCAGCAGGACAGGGAAGAGATGAGAGACCAGCAGGACAGGGAAGAGATGAGAGACCAGCAGGACAGGGAAGAGATGAGAGACCAGCAGGACAGGACAGAGATGAGAGACCAGCAGGACAGGGAAGAGATGAGAGACCATCAGGACAGGACAGAGATGAGAGACCAGCAGGACAGGGAAGAGATGAGAGACCAGCAGGACAGGGAAGAGATGAGAGACCAGCAGGATAGGGCAGAGATGATGAATTGTCTCTGGCCCACTCCCAGTTAGGGGAGTGATGAGCTCTACAGCAGAGTCTCACAACTCAATCGCTGGTTGAAAACTGTTTTCTGCCCCTCCCAAAAGTTAGAATTTGTAGATAATTGGCCCTCTTTCTGGGACTCACCCACAAACAGGACCAAGCCTGACCTGCTGAGGAGTGACGGACTCCATCCTAGCTGGAGGGGTGCTCTCATCTTATCTACCAACATAGATAGGGCTCTAACTCCTCTAGCTCCACAATGAAATAGGGTGCAGGCCAGGCAGCAGGCTGTTAGCCAGCCTGCCAGCATAGCGGAGTCTGCCACTAGCACAGTCAGTGTAGTCAGCTCAGCTATCACCATTGAGACCGTGTCTGTGCCTCGACCTAGGTTGGGCAAAACTAAACATGGCGGTGTTCGCCTTAGCAATCTCACTAGGATAAAGACCACCTCCATTCCTGTCATTATTGAAAGAGATCATGATACCTCACATCTCAAAATAGGGCTACTTAATGTTAGATCCTCACTTCAAAGGCAATTATAGTCAATGAACTAATCACTGACCATAATCTTGATGTGATTGGCCTGACTGAAACATGGCTTAAGCCTAATGAATTTACTGTGTTAAATGAGGCATCACCTCCTGGCTACACTAGTGAACATATCCCCCGTGCATCCCGCAAAGGCAGAGGTGTTGCTAACATTTACGATAGCAAATTTCAATTTACCAAAAAAAAATGACGTTTTCGTCTTTTGAGCTTCTAGTCATGAAATCTATGCAGCAACTCAATCACTTTTTATAGCTACTGTTTACAGGCCTCCTGGGCCATATACAGCGTTCCTCACTGAGTTCCCTGAATTCCTATCGGACCTTGTAGTCATAGCAGATAATATGCTATTCTTTGGTGACTTTAATATTCACATGGAAAAGTCCACAGACCCACTCCAAAAGGCTTTCGGAGCCATCATCGACTCAGTGGGTTTTGTCCAACATGTCTCTGGACCCACTCACTGTCACAGTCATACGCTAGACCTAGTTTTGTCCCATGGAATAAATGTTGTGGATCTTAATGTTTTTCCTCATAATCCTGGACTATCGGACCACTATTTTATTACGTTTGCAATTGCAACAAATAATCTGCTCAGACCCCAACCAAGGAGCATCAAAAGTCGTGCTATAAATTCACAGACAACACAAATATTCCTTGATGAACTTCCAGATTCCCTCTGCCTACCCAAGGACGCCAGAGGACAAAAATCAGTTAACCACCTAACTGAGGAACTCAATTTAACCTTGAGTAATACCCTAGATGCAGTTGCACCCCTAAAAACTAAAACCATTTCTCATAAGAAACTAGCTCCCTGGTACACAGAAAAAACCCGAGCTCTGAAGCAAGCTTCCAGAAAATTGGAACGGAAATGGCTTCCGACTACACCAAACTGGAAGTCTTCCGAGCTTGGAAAGACAGTACCGTGCAGTACCGAAGAGCCCTCACTGCTGCTCCACCAAACAGGAAGTCTTCCGACTAGCTTGGAAAGACAGTACCGCCCTGCTGCTCACCAAACTGGAAGTCTTCCGACTAGCTTGGAAAGACAGTACCGTAGCTTGGAAAACTGAAGTCAGCTTGGAAAGACAGTACGTGCAGTATCGAAGAGCCCTCACTGCTGCTTGATCATCCTATTTTTCCAACTTAATTGAGAAAAATAAGAACAATCCGAAATTCCTTTTTGATACTGTCGCAAAGCTAACTAAAAAGCAGCATTCCCCAAGAGAGGATGACTTTCACTTTAGCAGTGATAAATTCATGAACTTCTTTGAGGAAAAGATTATGATTATTAGAAAGCAAATTACGGACTCCTCTTTAAATCTGCGTATTCCTTCAAAGCTCAGTTGTCCTGAGTCTGCACAACTCTCCCAGGACCTAGGATCAAGAGAGACGCTCAAGTGTTTAGTACTATATCTCTTGACACAATTTATGAACATTTGAACATCTTGGCCATGTTCTGTTATAATCTCCACCCGGCACAGCCAGAAGAGGACTGGCCACCCCACATATGCTCTCTCTAATTCTCTCTTTCTTTCTCTCTCTCGGAGGACCTGAGCCCTAGGAGCATGCCCCAGGACTACCTGACATGATGACACCTTGCTGTCCCCAGTCCACCTGACCGTGCTGCTGCTCCAGTTTCAACTGTTCTGCCTTATTATTATACGATCATGCTGGTCATTTATGAACATTTGAACATCTTGGCCATGTTCTGTTATAATCTCCACCCGGCACAGCCAGAAGAGGACTGGCCACCCCACATAGCCTGGTTCCTCTCCAGGTTTCTTCCTAGGTTTTGGCCTTTCTAGGGAGTTTTTCCTAGCCACCGTGCTTCTACACCTGCATTGCTTGCTGTTTGGGGTTTTAGGCTGGGTTTCTGTACAGCACTTTGAGATATCAGCTGATGTACGAAGGGCTATATAAATACATTTGATTTGATTTGACAGGAGCAGGATGAGAGACCAGCAGGAGAGAGCAGAGATGAGAGACCAGCAGGAGAGAGCAGAGATGAGTGACCAGCAGGATGGAGCAGAGATGAGAGACCAGCAGGATGGAGCAGAGATGAGAGACCAACAGGAGAGAGCAGAGATGAGAGACCAGCAGGACAGGAGCAGGATGAGAGACCAGCAGGAGAGAGCAGAGATGAGAGACCAGCAGGAGAGATCAGAGATGAGAGACCAGCAGGATGGAGCAGAGATGAGAGACCAGCAGGACAGGGCAGAGATGAGAGACCAGCAGGACAGGAGCAGGATGAGAGACCATCAGGACAGGACAGAGATGAGAGACCAGCAGGACAGGGCAGTGATGAGAGACCAGCAGGACAGTGCAGAGATGAGAGACCAGCAGGACAGTGCAGAAATGAGAGACCATCAGGACAGGAGAGATGAGAGACCATCAGCAGGATGAGAGACCAGCAGGACAGGGAAGAGATAACTACATTTGTAGTCTGTAAAAGTCTAAAAGTTCCCAGAACATATGTAGTCTCTAAAGGTTCCCAGAACATATGTAGTCTCTAAAGGTTCCCAAAGGTTCCCCCGAGAACATATGTAGTCTCTAAAGTTCCCAGAACATATGTAGTCTGTTCCCAGAACATTGGTTCTCTAAAGGTTCCCAGAACATATGTAGTCTCTAAAGGTTCCCAGAACATTTGTAGTCTCTAAATATTCCCAGAACATCTCTAAAGGTTCCCAGAACATAGTAGTCTCTAAGAGTTCCCAGAACATATGTAGTCTCTAAAGGTTCCCAGAACATATGTAGTCTCTAAAAGTTCCCAGAACATTTGTAGTCTCTAAAGGTTCCCAGAACATATGTAGTCTCTAAATGTCTCTAAAAGTTCCTAGAACATTTGTAGTCTCTAAAAGTTCCCAAACATATGTAGTCTCTAAAGGTTCCCAGAACATATGTAGTCTCTAAAGGTTCCCAGAACATATGTAGTCTCTAAAAGTTCCCAGAACATATGTAGTCTCTAAATGTCTCTAAAAGTTCCCAGAACATATGTAGTCTCTAAAAGTCTCTAAAAGTTTCCAGAACTTTTGTAGTCTCTAAAAGTTTACAGAACTTTTGTAGTCTCTAAAAGTTCCCAGAACATATGTAGTCTCTAAAAGTTCCCAGAACATTTGTAGCCTCTAAAGGTTCCCAGAACATATGTAGTCTCTAAATGTCTCTAAAAGTTCCTAGAACATTTGTAGTCTCTAAAAGTTCCCAGAACATATGTAGTCTCTAAAGGTTCCCAGAACATATGTAGTCTCTAAGAGTTCCCAGAACATATGTAGTCTCTAAAGGTTCCCAGAACATATGTAGTCTCTAAAAGTTCCCAGAACATTTGTAGTCTCTAAAGGTTCCCAGAACATATGTAGTCTCTAAGGTTCCCAGAACATATGTAGTCTCTAAAAGTTCCCAGAACATATGTAGTCTCTAAATGTCTCTAAAAGTTCCCAGAACATATGTAGTCTCTAAAAGTCTCTAAAAGTTTCCAGAACTTTTGTAGTCTCTAAAAGTTCCCAGAACATTTGTAGTCTCTAAAAGTTCCCAGAACATTTGTAGTCTCTAAAAGTTCCCAGAACCAATGTAGTCTCTAAAGGTTCCCAGAACATTTGTAGTCTCTAAAGGTTCCCAGGACATATATATTCTCTAAGAGTTCCCAGAACATATGTAGTCTCTAAAGGTTCCCAGAACATATGTTGTCTCTAAAGGTTCCCAGCACATATGTAGTCTCTAAAGGTTCCCAGAACATATGTTGTCTCTAAAAGTTCCCAGAACATATGTAGTCTCTAAAGGTTCCCAGAACATTTGTAGTCTCTAAATGTGTAGTCTTTTGACCTCACAATTATGTTACTAGTGATGTCTCAATTTGAACTTTTTCTCTAATTTCTTTTTAAAAATTATAGTTATAATTTATTTTCTCCAGATGTCCAGAGACACCATTCCTGTGGTTCTCCTCTCCCTACAAGACTTTAAAATACATCCTGTGGGGAGAAATTCCTCATCCTCCTCTTCATCCTCTTCTTCATCTTCGTCGGAGTGTTCCGCTACTCCTTCCATGTGAGCATATTGAAGAGGAGGAGAGTGGAAAGGGAAGAGAGGAAGAGGGAGAGGAGGAGAGTAGGAAGGGAAGAGAGGAAGAGGGAGAGGAGGAGAGTAGGAAGGGAAGAGAGGGAGCGGAGGGGGTGGGAACAGAAGAGAGGAGGAGAGTGGGAAGGGAAAGAGAAGAGAGGAGAGGAAGAGAGTGGGAAGGGAACAGAAGAGAGGAGAGGAGGAGAGTGGGAAGGGAAGAGAAGAGAGGAGAGGAGGAGAGTGGAAGGGAACAGAAGAGAGGTGAGGGAGAGAATGGGAAGAGAAGAGAAGAGAAGAGAAGAGAAGAGAAGAGAAGAGAAGAGAAGAGAAGAGAAGAAGAGAAGAGAAGAGAATGGGAAGAGAAGAGAGGACGAGGGAGAGGAGGAGAGTGGGAAGGGAACAGAAGAGAGGTTAGGAAGAGGGAGAGAATGGGAACAGAAGAGAGGAGAGGAAGAGAGTGGGAAGAGAAGAGAAGAGAGGTGAGGAAGAGGGAGAGAATGGGAAGAGAAGAGAAGAGAGGTGAGGAAGAGGGAGAGAATGGGAAGAGAAGAGAAGAGAGGTGAGGAAGAGGGAGAGAATGGGAAGAGAAGAGAAGAGAGGTGAGGAAGAGGGAGAGAATGGGAAGGGAGGAGAGGAAGTGGGAGTATAGTTTCAGTGTGTGTCAATGTCTCTGTGTGTGTGTGTGTGTGTGTGTGTGTGTGTGTGTGTGTGTCAGTGTGTGTGTGTGTGTGTGTGTGTGTGTGTGTCAGTGTCTGTGTGTGTGTGTGTGTGTGTGTGTGTGTGGGGTGTCTGTGTGTGTGTGGGTGTCTGTGTGTGTGTGTGTGTGTGTGTGTGTGCGTGTGTGTGTGTGTGTGTGTGTGTGTGTGTGTCAGTGTGTGTGTGTCAGTGTGTGTGTGTCAGGGTGTGTGTGTCAGAGTGTGTGTGTCAGTGTGTGTGTCAGTGTGTGTGTCAGTGTGTGTGTGTCAGTGTGTGTGTGTCAGTGTGTGTGTGTCAGTGTGTGTGTCTGGGTGTGTGTGTGTCAGTGTGTGTGTGTGTGTGTGTGTGTGTGTGTGTGTGTGTGGGTGTCTGTGTGTGTGTCTGGGTGTGTCTGGGTGTGTGTGTGTCTGTCTGTCTGTCTGTGTTTCTCTCCACCTTTGACCAAGTCTTTAACGTCTCTCCCTCTAATCCCTCTTTCCTCCTTCCTTCATGTTGTCAGGAAGAGAGGAAATCGTTCCTCTTTCCACAGCTAGGAGCTCCTTTCTCCTTTCCTTCACGCAGAGCGGGGGAGATCGGTCTCCCTCCTTCCTCCTCTCTTTCAACTTTCCCTCGTTCCCTGTTGTTCATCGTGCTCAGAGGCTGCTGATTTTCAAATAGCACACACACACACACACACACACACACACACACACACACACACACACACACACACACACACACAGAGAACTCTTGTGGCGGTTAACTAAAGACACCCAGAGATAAAGGCTGTCTCTATTGCTGTTCTGATTCATCTAGATCACAACAGTGTGTGTGTGTGTGTGTGTGTGTGTGTGTGTGTGTGTGTGTGTGTGTGTGTGTGTGTGTACCCCGTAAGCATTAACTCAATGCTTTGACTTGCAGTATGCCATAGTGACTAAGTTAAGTTGTGCTTGAACTTGTGAAAATGTTTTATTGCCCACAGATGCGCACCATATATCAAAGAACAGACGGGAAGATCTGATTGGTTGTTCACTGCTATAGTATATCTTGTCGACCCACATCAACACTATGCTATTATTACTATTGTAGCAAAAGTTCTGGGAAGTAAGTTTCTGTCCAAACCGGGTTTGATCATCAGATCTAGTGGAAGGTGACTTCAAGAGGTACGAACCTACACCTTATTTAGAGTGGGTAGCACACCTAACGTGTCCCCACTGCCATGTCCTCTTTTAGAGTTTAGTGTCCCCACTGTGTCCTCTTATTTAGAGTAGCACACCTAACGATTCCCTTCAACTAGTGGCCTTATGGAAAAACTCTGCTATTCTCACAGCAGCAGATTCCCCTCTGCCGTGTCCCGTGTCCCTCTGCCGATTCCCGTGATTCCCTCTGCTGATTCCCTCTACCGATTCCCTCTGCTGATTCCCTCTGCCGATTCCCTCTGCTGATTCCCTCTGCCGACTCCCTCTGCTGATTCCCTCTGCTGATTCCCTCTACCGATTCCCTCTGCCGATTCCCTCTGCCGATTCCCTCTGCCGTTTCCCTCTGCCGATTCCCTCTGCCGATTCCCTCTGCCGATTCCCCTCTGCCGATTCCCTCTACTGATTCCCTCTGCCGATTCCCTCTGCCGATTCCCTCTGCTGATTCCCTCTGCTGATTCCCTCTACTGATTCCTCTACTGATTCCCTCTGCTGATTCCCTCTACTGATTCCCTGCTGATTCCCTCTGCTGATTCCCTCTGCTGATTCCCTCTACCGATTCCCTCTGCCGATTCCCTCTGATTCCCTCTGCCGATTCCCTCTGCCGATTCCCTCTGCCGATTCCCTCTGCTGATTCCCTCTGCTGATTCCCTCTGCTGATTCCCTCTGCTGATTCCCTCTGATTCCTGATTCCCTCTGCTGATTCCCTCTGCCGATTCCCTCTGATCCCCTCTGATTCCCTCTGCCGATTCCCTCTGCCGATTCCCTCTGCTGATTCCCTCTCTGATTCCCTCTACTGATTCCTCTGCTGATTCCCTCTGCTGATTCCTCTACTGATTCCCTCTGCTGATTCCCTCTACTGATCCTCTGCTGATTCCCTCTGCTGATTCCCTCTGCTGATTCCCTCTACTGATTCCCTCTACTGATTCCCTCTGCTGATTCCCTCTGCTGATTCCCTCTACTGATTCCCTCTGCTGATTCCCTCTACTGATCCTCTACTGATTCCCTCTGCTGATTCCCTCTGCTGATTGCCTCTACTGATTCCCTCTACTGATTCCCTCTGCTGTGTCCCATAACAAGTGTCAGGGTGACCATTGTTTTGTTGTTCTTTTTTTAAATCCGCAGCTTTAAATATGTGGCTGCCAAAACGTTACAGATAACATGTTATGCACAGTGTACAAAACATTAAGAACACCTGCTCTTTCCTTATGACGTAGACTGCCCAGGTGAATCCAAGTGAAAGATATGATCCCTTATTGATGTCACTTCAGTCAGTGTAGATGAAGGGGAGGAGACTTAGCAAACAGATCCCGCTGAAGGGATCAATATCGAACTACATCTGGTGTAGCTTGGAGCGCGCCAAATTTTATTTTATAAAATTGTAATATTAAACATTCTTGAACATAAAACTGTCCTACATCAATTAAAAGCTTAACTCTTGTTAAACCAACTGTATTTCAAAAAGGCTTCACTGTAAAAGCGAACCATGCGATTATCTGAGGACAAAGAAGATAAATAACAAAGAGGCGCACTGCCTCATTCACGCACCAGCAAGACTACTTTTCTAATGAGATACACTTGGATAAACTACAAAACTTGTTTCGTTTTCAAGGAACAAGCCTGAAACCCTTTCTAAAGACTGTTGACATCTAGTGGAAGCCATAGGAACTGCAATCTGGGTCCTATTTATTTTTATTTGCGGCAGGTTAGCCTAGTGGTTAGAGCGTTGGACTAGTAACCGGCAGGTTGCAAGTTCAAATCCCGAGCTGACAAGGTACAAATCTGTCGATCTGCCCCTGAACAGGCAGTTAACCCACTGTTCCTAGGCCGTCATTGAAAATAAGAGTTTGTTCTAACTGACTTGCCTAGTAAAATAAAGGTAAATAAATCAATTTAATAAAAAATATCCCAGGCATTGAAATGGATTCTCCTCAGGTTTTCACCTATCAGTTCTGTTGTCACAGACAGCGTTGTAAAAGTGTTAGAAGCGTCAGAGTGTTTTCTATCCAATGGTATACTTCTGTTTATATCCTGGCTTCTGGGCCTGAGTAACAGGCAGTTCGCTGGGCATCATTCGACTCAAACTTTCAGAACACTGCTCCTAACCGCAGAAGTTTTAAGTCTTAGGAACATGGATTGTGTATGTCTGCCATTTGGAAGATGCAAATGGTCAAGACAAAATATTGAAGTGCCTCTTAACAGGGTATGGTAGTAGGTGCCAGGTGCACCGGTTTGTGTCAAGAACTGCAACGCTGCCGGGGTTTTTCACACTCAACAGTTTCCTGTGTGTATCTAGAATGGTCCACCACCCAAAGGACATCCAGCCAACTTGACACAACTGTAAGAAGCATTTGGAGTCC
>NC_056443.1:36882187-36897751 GCF_018296145.1 Oncorhynchus tshawytscha | reverse complement strand
TCTCTCCATCTCTCTCTCCCTCCTCTTCTCTCCATCTCTCTACTCCCTCTTCTTCTTCTCTCCATCTCTCTACTCCCTCCTCTTCTTCTCTCCATCTCTCTATCCCTCCTCTTCTTCTCTCCATCTCTCTACTCCCTCTCTTCTTCTCTCCATCTCTCTACTCCCTCCTCTTCTCTCCATCTCTCTTCTCCTCCTCTTCTTCTCTCCATCTCTCTACTCCCTCCTCTTCTTCTCTCCACTCCCTCCTCTTTCTTTCTCTCTCTACTCCTCCTCTTCTCTCCGTCTCTCTACTCCCTCCTCTTCTTCATCTCCATCTCTCTCTACTCCCTCCTCTTCTTCTCCCTGTATCTCACATCTACTCTAATCCTCATCTGCATTATATACATCGTCTCTTAATTAATATATGTCTATAATATATATGTTTAATAATAAGATGTAATCTTGATCATGTTGTTGTTGTATAAGATGATGTGTAATATTGTTATTGTTGTTGTTTTTAATAATAAGATGTAATATATGCATAAATATTTGTAATAAGATATATGTAGTAAATATGTTTGTTTTTAATAAGTGTAATATTAAATAATGTTTTGACATGTAGATGTATGTAGTAAAAATAATATTTGACATGCCGTCATATGTAATATATATTGTTGCATGTACTGTGTCTTTACTCCCTCTTCTTATTCTCTCGTCTCCTCCCTCCTCTTCTTCTCTCTCTATATCTCTACTCCTCTTCTTCTTCTCTCAATCTCTCTACTCCACTCCTCTTCTTCCTCTCTCTATATCTCTACTCCCTCTTCTTCTTCTCTCATCTCTATACTCCTCTTCTTCTTCTCTCATCTCTCTACTCCCTCCTCTTCTTCTCTCCATCTCTCCTCCTCTTCTTCTCCATCTCTCTACTCCCTCCTCTCTTCTCTCCATCTCTCTACTCCCTCCCTCTTCTTCTCTCCATTCTCATTCTACTCCTTCTTCTCTCTCTCTACTCCCTCTTCTATCTCTCTTCTCTCTACTCCTCTCTTCTTCTCTCCATCTCTCTACTCCCCTTCTTCTTCTTCTCTCATCTCTCTACTCCCTCCCTTCTCTCCATCTCTCTCCTCACTATCTCTTCTCTCACGATCTCTATACTCCCTCCTTCTTCTCTCCATCTCTCTACCCTATATCGATATCCGATCTCTCATCTTTTTCTTTCTGATTCTCATCCTCCTTCTTCTTCTCCTGATTCCTCTGTTTCTATCTGATCTATCGATTCTTCTCATTCATTTCTGTCATATCTCCTTCTATCTCGATTCTACTCATATCTTTCTCTAATATATGATTGTATATCTTTCTCTATTCACTACATTCATGTCATCCGATCTATCTGACCTCTTCTTCTTCTCTCCATCTCTACTCCTCCTCTTCTTCTCTCCATCTCTACTCTCTCTCTCTCTTCTCTCCATCTCTCTCTCTCCTCTCTCTCTCTCTCTCATCTCTACTCTCTCTTCTTTCTCTCTACTCCCTCCTCTCTCTCTCCGATCTCTACTCTCTCTCTCTTTTCTCTTCTCTCCATCTCTATTCTCTCTTCTTCTCTCATCTCTCTACTCTCTCTCTTCTTCTCTCATCTCTCCTCCTATTCTCTTCTCTATCTCCCTCTCTCGTCTCTCTCCTTCTCTCTGATCTCTCTCTCTCCTCTCTCTTTCTCTTTCTTCTACATCTCTCGCTCTCTCTCTTTCTCTCTCCTTCCCTCTCTCTCTCTCTTCTCTCCTCTCTACTCTCTCTCTCTTTCTTCCTCTCTCCTCCTATCTCTACTCTCTCTCTTCTTCTCTCTCTATTCTCTCTTTCTTCTCTCTCTTTCTTCTTCTCTCTCTCTCTCTCTCTCTTTTCTCTCATCTCTCTCTCTCCTCTTTCTTCCCATCTCTCTCTCTCTCTTTCCTCTCTCTTCTTCTCTCTCTCATCTCTATCTCTCTCTTTTCTCTCTCTCTCTCCTCTCTCTTTATCTCTCTCTCTTCCCTTTCTCTTCTCTCTCTCGATTCTCCTCTCTCTTCTTTCTCTCATCTCTCTCTCTCTCTCTTCTTCTTCTCTCTTTCTCTCTCTCTATCTCTCTCATCTCTCTCTCTTTCTCTCTTCTCTCTTCTCTCTCTCTCCCTCTCTTTCTCTTTCTCCATCTCTCTCTCTCTCTCCTTCTTCTCTCTCATCTCTCTATCTCCTCTCTCTTCTTCTCTCCATCTCTCTACTCCTCTCTCTCTTCTCTCTATCTCTACTCTCCTCTCTCTCTTCTCTCCATCTCTCTTCTCTCTCTTTCTCATCTCTCTCTCCTCTTCTTCTCTCTCCCTGTCTCTCTCCTCTCTCTCTCTTCTCCCTATCTCTCTACTCCCTCTCTCTTCTTCCTCTCTCTCTATCTCTCATCCTCTCTTCTTTTTCTTTCTCTCTACTCCCTCTCTCTTTCTCTTCTCTCTCTCTACTCTCTCTTCTCGATCTCTCTCTCTCTTTCTTCTCTCTCCCATCTCTCTCTCTTCCTCTTCTTCTCTCTTCTACTCTCTTTCTCTCTTTCTCTCTCTCTACTCCCTCTTCTTCTCTCTCTCCCATCTCTCTACTCTCTCTCTCTTCTTCTCTCTACTCCCTCCTCTTCTCTTTCACTCTCTCCCTTCTCCCTCCTCTTTCTTCTCTCTCTCTCTACTCCCTCCTCCTTCTTTCTCTCTACTCTCTCCTCTTTCTTCTCTCTACTCCCTCTCTCTCTCTTCTCTCTCTCTCTATTCTCCCTCTTCTTCTCTCTCTCGACTCTCTCTCTTCTCTCTATTTCTCTCTCTTTCTTCCATCTCTACTCTCCTCTTTCTTCTCTCTCTATCTCTCTCTCTCTCTTCTTCTTCTCTCATTCTCTACTTCCCTCCCTCTTTCTCTCTCTCGCTCTCTCTCTCCTCTTCTTCTCTCGATCTCTCTCTCTCTCTTCTTCTCTCTACTCTCCTCTTCTCTCTCTTCTTCTCTCTACTCTCTCCTCTCTCTTCTCTCTCTACTCTCCTTCTTCTCTCGATCTCTGCTCTCTCCTTCTTTTACTCTCTTCTTCTCTCTTCTCATCTCATTCTCTTTCTTTCTCTCCATCTCTATACTCCTCCTCTCTTTCTCCTTCATCTCTGCTCCTCCTCTCTTATTCTCTCTCTTATTCATTCTCATTTCTTTCTTTTTCTATGTCTATCTCATTCTCTATCAGATTCTATACTCCTCTTCTTTTATCTCAAATCTCTACTTCTTCTCTCGATTCCTCCCTTCTTTCTTTCTCATCTACTATCCTCATTTCTTCTTCTGATCTCTATCTCTTCTCTCTCAGATCTCTCTCTCCTCTCTTCTCTCTCTGTCTCTCTACTCTCTCCTCTTCTTCTCTCTGTCTCTCTACTCATCTCTCTTCTTTCTCTCCATCTCTCTACTCCCTCTCTTCTTCTCTCCATCTCTCTACTCCCTCCTCTTCTTCTCTCCATCTCTCTACTCCCTCCTCTTCTTCTCTCCATCTCTCTACTCCCTCTTCTTCTTCTCTCCATCTCTCTACTCCCTCTCTCTTCTTCTCTCCATCTCTCTCTCCCTCCTCTTCTTCTCTCATCTCTCTACTCCTCTCTCTTCTCTCCATCTCTCTACTCCCTCTTCTTCTTCTCTCCATCTCTCTCTCCCTCCTCTTCTTCTCTCCATCTCTCTCTCCCTCCTCTTCTTCTCTCCATCTCTCTACTCCCTCCTCTTCTTCTCTCTCATCTCTCTACTCCTCCTCTTCTTCTCTCCATCTCTCTACTCCCTCTCTTCTTCTCTCCATCTCTCTACTCCCTCTTCTTCTTCTCTCCATCTCTCTACTCCCTCCTTCTTCTCTCCATCTCTCTACTCCCTCTCTCTTCTTCTCTCCATCTCTCTACTCCCTCCTCTTCTTCTCTCCATCTCTCTACTCCCTCTCTCTTCTTCTCTCCATCTCTCTACTCCCTCCTCTTCTTCTCTCCATCTCTCTACTCCTCCTCTTCTTCTCTCCATCTCTCTACTCCTCTCTCTCTTCTTCTCTCCATCTCTCTACTCCCTCTCTCTCTCTCTCTCTCCACTCTCTCCTCTTCTTCTCCCTTCATCTCTCTCCATCTCTCTCCTCTTCTTCTCTCTCTATCTCTCTACTCTCTCTCCTTCTTCTTTCTCTCCATCTCTCTACTCTCTCTCTTCTTTCTTCTCATCTCTATCTCTCCTTTCTCTCTCTTCTCTCTATTCTCTCTCTTCTCTCTCCATCTCTACTCTCCTCTTCTTCTCTCCATCTCTCTCTCCCTCTCTTCTTCTCTCCCATCTCTCTCTCTCCTCTCTCTCTCTCTCTCTATTCTCTCTATCTCCCTCCTCTTCTTCTCTCCATCTCTCTACTCCCTCCTCTTCTTCTCTCCATCTCTCTACTCCCTCCTCTTCTTCTCTCCATCTCTCTACTCCCTCCTCTTCTTCTCTCATCTCTCTCTCTCCTCTTCTCTCTCTCTCTCTCTACTCTCTCCTCTTCTTCTCTCGATCTCTTCTCTCCTCTCTCTCTCTCTCTCATCTCTCTTCCCTCCTCTCTCTTCTCTCCATCTCTCTACTCTCTCCTCTTCTTCTCTCTACTCTCTCCTCTCCTCTCTCTCTCTTCTCCCTCTCTATTCTCTCTCTCCCTCTCTCTACTCTTCTCTCCTTCTCTCTCATCTCTCTCTCCCTTCTTTCTCTCTCTCTCTCTCTACTCCTCCTCTCTCTTCTCTCATCTCTCTACTCCCTCTCTCTTCTCTCTCTCTCTATCTCTCTCTCTCCCTCTTTCTCTCTCTATCTCTCTCCTCCCTCTCTCTTCTTCTCTCATCTCTCTACTCCCTCCTCTTCTTCTCTCTCTCTATCTCTACTCTCTCTTCTTCTTCTCTCTATCTCTCTACTCCCTCCTCTTCTTCTCTCTCTCTACTCCCTCCTCTTCTTCTCTCATCTCTCTATCCTCCTTCTTCTTCTCTCATCTCTACTCCCTCTCTTCTTCTCTCATCTCTCTACTCCCTCCTTTCTCTTCTTCTCTCATCTCTCTCCCTCTCTTTCTTCTCTCTCCCATCTCTCTCTCCTCTCTTCTTCTCTCATCTCTCTACTCCCTCTCTTCTTCTTCTCTCTATCTCTCTACTCTCTTCTCTTCTTCTCTCATCTCTCTACTCCTCTCTTCTCTCCATCTCTCTCTCCTCCTCTTCTTCTCTCCATCTCTACTCCCTCTCTTCTTCTCTCCATCTCTCTACTCCCTCCTCTTCTTCTCTCCATCTCTCTACTCCCTCCTCTTCTTCTCTCTACTCTCCTCTTCTCTCCATCTCTCTCTCCTCTCTCTTCTCTCCATCTCTCTACTCCCTCCTCTTCTTCTCTCCATCTCTCTACTCCCTCCTCTTCTTCTCTCATCTCTCTACTCCTCCTCTTCTTCTCTCCATCTCTCTACTCTCTCCTCTTCTTCTCTCCATCTCTCTACTCCCTCCTCTTCTTCTCTCCATCTCTCTACTCCCTCCTCTTCTTCTCTCCATCTCTCTACTCCCTCCTCTTCTTCTCTCCATCTCTCTACTCCCTCCTCTTCTTCTCTCCATCTCTACTCTCCTCCTCTTCTTCTCTCCATCTCTCTACTCCCTCCTCTTCTTCTCTCCATCTCTCTACTCCCTCCTCTTCTTCTCTCCATCTCTCTACTCCCTCCTCTTCTTCTCTCCATCTCTCTACTCCTCCTCTTCTTCTCTCCATCTCTCTACTCCCTCCTCTTCTTCTCTCCATCTCTCTACTCCCTCTTCTTCTTCTCTCATCTCTCTATCCTCCTTCTTCTCTCCATCTCTCTACTCCTCTTTTCTTTCTCTCCATCTCTACTCTCTCCTTCTCATCTCTCTATCTCTCTATTCTCCTTCTTCTGTCTTCTACTACTATCTTCTATCTATCTCTTCTATCTTCTTTCTATCTCTATCTCTATCTCTTCTCTTTCTTCGTCTCTCTGCTCCTCTCTTCTTCTTCTCTCCATCTCTCTACTCCCTCCTTCTTCTTCTCTCCATCTCTCTACTCCCTCTTCTTCTTCTCTCATCTCTCTACTCCCTCCTCTTCTTCTCTCCATCTCTCTACTCCCTCTTCTTTCTCTCTCATCTCTCTACTCCCTCCTCTTCTTCTCTCCATCTCTCTACTCCCTCCTCTTCTTCTCTCCATCTCTCTACTCCCTCCTCTTCTTCTCTCCATCTCTCTACTCCCTCCTCTTCTTCTCTCCATCTCTCTACTCCTCCTCTTCTTCTCTCCATCTCTCTACTCCCTCTTCTTCTTCTCTCCATCTCTCTACTCCCTCCTCTTCTTCTCTCCATCTCTCTACTCCCTCCTCTTCTTCTCTCCATCTCTCTACTCCCTCCTCTTCTTCTCTCCATCTCTACTCCTCCTTCTTCTCTCCATCTCTCTACTCCTCTCTTCTTCTCTCCATCTCTCTACTCCCTCCTCTTCTTCTCTCCATCTCTCTACTCCTCCTCTTCTCTCCATCTCTCTACTCCCTCCTCTTCTTCTCTCCATCTCTCTACTCCTCTTCTTCTTCTCCATCTCTCTCCCTCTTTATTCTCTCCATCTCTCCTACTCCCTCCTCTTCTTCTCTCCATCTCTCTACTCCTCTTCTTCTCTCCATCTCTCTACTCCCTCCCTCTTCTCCATCTCTGCTCCCTCCTCTTCTCTCCATCTCTCTACTCCCTCCTCTTCTCTCTCATCTCCTCTCCTCCCTCCTCTTCTTCTCTCCATCTCTCTACTCCCTCTTCCTCTTCTCTCCATCTCTCTACTCCCTCTTCTTCTCTCATCTCTCTACTCCCTCTTCCTCTTCTCTCCATCTCTCTACTCCCTCCTCTTCTCTCCATCTCTCTTCTCCCTCCTCTTCTTTCTCTCCATCTCTCTACTCCCTCTTCTTCTTCTCTCATCTCTCTACTCCCTCCTCTTCTTCCTCTCTCTATCTCTCTACTCCCTCTTCTTCTTCTCTCCATCTCTACTCCTCCTCTTCTTCTTCTCTCATCTCTCTACTCCCTCCTCTTCTTCTCTCCATCTCTCTACTCCCTCTTCTTCTTCTCTCCATCTCTCTACTCCCTCTTCTTCTTCTCTCCATCTCTCTACTCCCTCTTCTTCTTCTCTCCATCTCTCTACTCCCTCTTCTTCTTCTCTCCATCTCTCTACTCCCTCCTCTTCTTCTCTCCATCTCTCTACTCCCTCCTCTTCTTCTCTCCATCTCTCTACTCCCTCCTCTTCTTCTCTCCATCTCTCTACTCCCTCCTCTTCTTCTCTCCATCTCTCTACTCCCTCCTCTTCTTCTCTCCATCTCTCTACTCCCTCTTCTTCTTCTCTCCATCTCTCTACTCCCTCCTCTTCTTCTCTCCATCTCTCTACTCCCTCTTCTTCTTCTCTCCATCTCTCTACTCCCTCCTCTTCTTCTCTCCATCTCTCTACTCCCTCCTCTTCTCTCCAAAAACAGACTCTACTCCCTCCTCTTCTTCTCTCCATCTCTCTACTCCCTCTTCTTCTTCCTCCATCTCTCTACTCCCTCTTCTTCTCTCCATCTCTCTATACCCTCCTCTTCTTCTCTCCCATCTCTACTCCTCTCCTTCTCTCCATCTCTGCATCCCTCCTCTTCTCCATCTCTCTGACTCCCTCCTTCTTCTTCCTCTCCATCTCTCTTCTCTCCGATCTCCTCTTCTTCTCATGTATATGTTGGCTAATTTTTATATGTAGGTAGATGACTTCTTTGTATCTCTTATATTTAATGTCAAATAATATCTCTATTTTATGTCCGTCTCTCTATTGTTTAATAAAATTATATCTAAAAATATGTTTTCATCTCTATTAAAAATCTCTCATCTCTATTCTCCCATCTCCTTCTCTCTCCATCCTCTTCTTCTCTCCATCTCTCTACTCCTCCTCTTCTTCTCTCATCTCTCTCCTCCTCTTCTTCTCTCCAATCCCTTCTCTTCTTCTCTCCATCTCTCTACTCCTTCTCTTCTTCTCTCCATCTCTCTCTTATACCTCCGTCTCTCTGCTCCCTCTTCTTCTCTCCATCTCTCTACTCCTCTCCTCTTCTTCTCCATCTCTCTACTCTCCCTCTTCTTCTTCTCTCCATCTCTCTGCTCCCTCTTCTTCTTCTCTCCATCTCTCTACTCCCTCCTCTTCTTCTCTCCATCTCTCTACTCCCTCTCTTCTTCTCTTCTTCCTCCCTCCTCTTCTTCTCTCCATCTCCCTCTCCTCTTCTTCTCTCCATCTCTCTCCTCCTCTCTTCTCTCCATCTCTCTCTCCCTCTTCCTTCATCTCTAGTCCCTCTCCTCTCTCCATCTTCTTCCTCTTCTTCTCTCTCTCCCTCCTCTTCTTCTCTCATCTCTACTCCCTCCTCTTCTTCTCTCCATCTCTCTACTCCCTCCTCTTCTTCTCTCCATCTCTCTACTCCCTCCTCTTCTTCTCTCCATCTCTCTACTCCCTCCTCTTCTTCTCTCCATCTCTCTACTCCTCCTCTTCTTCTTCCATTCTCTCTCCTCCTCTTCTTCTCTCTCTCTCTACTCCTCCTCTTCTCTCTCATCTCTCTACTCCCTCCTCTTCTTCTCTCCATCTCTCTACTCCCTCCTCTTCTTCTCTCCATCTCTCTACTCCTCCTCTTATTCTCTCATCTCTCTCTCCCTCCTCTTCTTCTCTCTATCTCTCTATCTCCCTCTTCTTCATCTTCTCTATATCCTATCCCTCTTCTTATTCTCTCATCTCTTCTTCCTCTTCTTCTCTCTCTCTCTCCTCCCTCTTCTTCTCTCCATCTCTAAACTCCCTCTTCTTCTCTCCATCTCTCTACTCCCTCATTCTTGTTCTCTCATCTCTCTCTCCCTCCTCTTCTTCCTCTCTCTATATCTCTGTCCCCTCTTCTTATTCTCTAAATAATGACACTCCTCCTCTTCTTCTCTCTCTATAATCCCTCTTTGCTTCTTCTCTCATCTCTCTACTCCCTCTCTTCTTCTCTAATATGTTTCTTCTTGTTTTCTGTCTCTCTACTCCCTCCTCTTAATATCTCTTACATATCTCTACTCCCTCTTCTTCTTCTCTCATCTCTCTATCCCTCTTCTTCTTCTCTCATCTCTCTACTCCCTCCTCTTCTTCTCTCCATCTCTCCTCCTCTTCTTCCTCTCATTCTACTCCTCTTCTTCTAATCAACTCCTCCTCTTCTTCTCTCCATCTCTCTCTACTCCCTCCTTTCTTCCTCTCCATCTCTCTACTCCCTCTTCTGTTCTCTCATCTCCTCTTCCTCTTCTCTCTCTATATCTCTCCCTCTTCTTCTTCTCTCATCTCTCTGCTCCCTCTTCTTCTTTCTTCTCTCATCTCTCTTCTTCTCTCCATCTCCTCTTCTTCTCTCTCATCTCTCTCTACTCCCTCTTCTTCTTCTCTCCATCTCTCTACTCCCTCTTCTTCTTCTCTCCATCTCTCTACTCCCTCCTCTTCTTCTCTCCATCTCTCTACTCCCTCCTCTTCTTCTCTCCATCTCTCTACTCCCTCCTCTTCTTCTCTCATCTCTCTACTCCCTCCTCTTCTTCTCTCCATCTCTCTACTCCCTCTTCTTCTTCTCTCCATCTCTCTGCTCCCTCCTCTTCTTCTCTCCATCTCTCTACTCCCTCCTCTTCTTCTCTCCATCTCTCTCCCTCCCTCTTCTTCCTCTCTCTATCCCTCCTCTTCTCTCCCTCTCTCTACTCCCCTCTTCTTCTCTCCATCTCTCTGCTCCCTCTTCTTCTTCTCTCCATCTCTACTCCCTCCTCTTCATCTCTTCTCTCCATCTCTCTCTACTCCCTCTCCTCTTCTCTCCATCTCTCTACTCCCTCCTCTTCTTCTCTCCATCTCTCTACTCCCTCTTCTTCTTCTCTCCACTCCTCCTCTTCTTCTCTAAATCTCTCTCCTCTTCTTCTTCTCTCATCTCTCTACTCCTCTTCTTCTTCTCTCCATCTCCCTCTCTTCTTCTTCTCTCCATCTCTCTACTCCCTCTTCTTCTTCTCTCCATCTCTCTCCCTCTTCCTCTTCTCTCCATCTCCCTCCTCTTCTTCTCTCCATCTCTCACTCCTCTTCTTCTTTCTCTCCATCTCTCTTCCTCCTCTTCTTCTCTCCATCTCTCTACTCCCCTCTTCTTCTCTCTTCTCTCCATCTCTCTACTCCTCCCTCTTCTCTCTCTCCTCTCCCTCCCTCTTCCTCTTCTCTCTCCATCTCTTCTCTATGTCTCTCTACTCCCTAATATTTCTTCTCTCCATCTCTCTACTCCCTCCTCTTCTTCTCTCATCTCTACTCCCTCCTCTTCTTCTCCCATCTCTCTCCCTCCTCTTCTTCTCTCCATCTCTCTACTTATTTCCTCTCCGTCTTCTCTCCAATAAAATGTCTCTCTACTCCCTCCTCTTCTTCTCTCCATCTCTCTACTCCCTCCTTATTCTTCTCTCTCTAAATATTATTCTCTATATCTCCCTCCTCTTCTTCTTCTCTCATCTCTCTACTCCCTCCTCTTCTTCTCTCCATCTCTCTACTCCCTTCTCTTCTTCTCTCCATCTCTACTCCCTCCTCCCTTCTCTATCTCTCTCTCTTCTTTATTTCTAATAATCTATCTGCTCCCTCCTCTTCTTCTCTCATCTCTCTACTCCCTCCTCTTCTTCTTCTCTCCTCTCCCTCCTCTTCTTCTCTCCATCTCCCTCCTCTTCTTCTTCTCCATCTCTCTACTCCCTCCTCTTCTTCTCTCCATCTCTCTACTCCCTCTTCTTTTTCTTCTCTCCATCTCTCTACTCCCTCCTCTTCTTCTCTCCATCTCTCTACTCCCTCCCTCTCCATCTCTAAATCTCTCCATCTCTCTACTCCCTCCTCTTCTCTCCATCTCTCTACTCCCTCCTCTTCTTCTCTCCATCTCTCTACTCCTCCTCTTCTTCTCTCCATCCTCTCTACTCCAAATACCTCTTCATCTCCACTCCTCTTCCTCTTCTCTCCATCTCCCTCCTCTTCTTCTCTCCATCTCTCTACTCCCTCTTCCTCTCTTCTCATCTCTCTACTCCCTCCTCTTCTCTCCATCTCTCTACTCCCTCCTCTTCTTCTCTCCATCTCTCTACTCCCTCCTCTTCTTCTCTCCATCTCTCTACTCCTCTCTCTTCTTCTCTCCATCTCTCTCCCTCTCCCTCCTCTTCTTCTCTCCATCTCTCTACTCCCTCTCTTCTTCTCTCCATCTCTCTACTCCCTCCTCTTCTCTCTCTCATCTCTCTACTCCCTCTCTCTTATTTTCTCTCATCTCTCTACTCCTCCTCTTCTTCTCTCCATCTCTCTACTCCCTCCTCTTCTTCTCTCCATCTCTCTACTCCTCCTCTTCTTCTCTCATCTCTCTACTCCCTCCTCTTCTTCTCCCTATCTCTCTACTCCCTCCTCTTCTTCTCTCTCTCTATATCTCTTCTTCTTCTCTCATCTCTCTACTCCTCTTCATCTCTCTATCCTCCTCTTCTTCTCTCCATCTCTCTTCTCCCTCCTCTTCTTCTCTCCATCTCTCTCTCCCTCCTCTTCTTCTCTCCATCTCTCTACTCCCTCTTCTTCTCTCCATCTCTCTGCTCCTCCTCTTCTCTCCCTCCTCTTCTTCTCTCTCATCTCTCTACGCCCTCCTCTTCTTCTCTCTCTCCCTCCTCTTCTCTCTTCTCCCTCCTCCTTCTTCTTCTCTCCATCTCTCTACTCCCTCCTTCTTCTCTCCATCTCTCTACTCCCTCCTCTTCTTTCTCTCCATCTCTCTACTCCCTCCTCTTCTTCTCTCATCTCTCTACTCCTCCTCTTCTTCTCTCATCTATATCTCTACTCCCTCTTCTTCTCTCTCTCTACTACTCTCTTCTTCTCTCTCCCTCTTCTTCTTCTCTCATCTCTCTACTCCCTCCTCTTCTTCTCTCATCTCTCTACTCCCTCTTCTTCCTCTCTCATCTCTCTCCCTCTTCCCTCTTCTTCTTCTCTCTTCTTCTCTCTCCTCTTCTTCTTCTCTCTCATCTCTCTACTCCCTCCTCTTCTTCTCTCCATCTCTCTACTCCCTCTTCTTGTTCTCTCATCTCTCTACTCCCTCCTCTTCTTCCTCTCTCTATATCTCTACTCCCTCTTCTTATTCTCTCATCTCTCTACTCCCTCCTCTTCTTCTCTCTCTATATCTCTACTCCCTCTTCTTCTTCTCTCATCTCTCTACTCCCTCCTCTTCTTCTCTCCATCTCTCTACTCCCTCTTCTTGTTCTCTCATCTCTCTACTCCCTCTCTTCTTCCTCTCTCTATATCTCTACTCTCCCTCTTCTTCTTCTCTCTCTCTCTACTCCCTCTTCTTCTTCTCTCATCTCTCTACTCCTCCTCTTCTTCTCTCCATCTCTCTACTCCCTCTTCTTCCTCTCTCTTCTCTCTCCCTCTTCTTCTTCTCTCCATCTCTCTACTCCCTCCTCTTCTTCTCTCCATCTCTCTACTCCCTCCTCTTCTTCTCTCCATCTCTCTACTCCCTCTTCTTGTTCTCTCATCTCTCTCTCCCTCCTCTTCTTCCTCTCTCTATATCTCTACTCCCTCTTCTTCTTCTCTCATCTCTCTACTCCCTCTTCTTCTTCTCTCATCTCTCTACTCCCTCCTCTTCTTCTCTCCATCTCTCTACTCCCTCTTCTTCTCTCTCATCTCTCTACTCCCCTCTTCTTCTCTCATCTCTCTACTCCCTCTTCTTCTCTCCATCTCTCTACTCCCTCCTCTTCTTCTCTCATCTCTCTACTCCCTCCTCTTCTTCTCTCCATCTCTCTACTCCCTCCTCTTCTTCTCTCATCTCTCTACTCCCTCCTCTTCTTCTCTCCATCTCTCTACTCCCTCCTCTTCTTCTCTCATCTCTCTACTCCCTCCTCTTCTTCTCTCCATCTCTCTACTCCCTCCTCTTCTCTCCATCTCTCTACTCCCTCTTCTTCTTCTCTCCATCTCTCTACTCCCTCCTCTTCTTCTCTCCATCTCTCTACTCCCTCCTCTTCTTCTCTCCATCTCTCTACTCCCTCTTCCTCTTCTCTCCATCTCTCTACTCCCTCCTCTTCTTCTCTCCATCTCTCTACTCCCTCTTCTTCTTCTCTCCATCTCTCTACTCCCTCTTCTTCTTCTCTCCATCTCTCTACTCCCTCTTCTCTTCTCTCCATCTCTCTACTCCCTCTTCTTCTTCTCTCCATCTCTCTACTCCCTCTTCTTCTCTCCCATCTCTCTACTCCCTCTTCTTCTTCTCTCCATCTCTCTACTCCCTCTTCTTCTTCTCTCCATCTCTCTACTCCCTCTTCTTCTTCTCTCCATCTCTCTACTCCCTCTTCTTCTTCTCTCCATCTCTACTCCCTCTTCTTCTTCTCTCCATCTCTCTACTCCCTCTTCCTCTTCTCTCCATCTCTCTACTCCCTCCTCTTCTTCTCTCCATCTCTCTACTCCCTCTTCTTCTTCTTCTCTCCATCTCTCTACTCCCTCCTCTTCTTCTCTCCATCTCTCTACTCCCTCCTCTTCTTCTCTCATCTCTCCTCCCTCCTCTTCTTCTCTCCATATCTCACTCCTCTTCTTCTTCTCTCCATCTCCCTCCCTCTTCTTCTCTCCATCTCTACTCCCTCTTCTTCTTCTCTCCATCTCTCTACTCCCTCCTCTTCTTCTCCCATCTCTCTACTCCCCTCCTCTTCTCTCCATCTCTCTCTCCCTCTCTTCTCTCCATCTCTACTCCCTCCTCTTCTTCTCTCCATCTCTCTACTCCCTCCTCTTCTCTCTCCATCTCTCTACTCCCTCCTCTTCTTCTCTCCATCTCTCTACTCCTCTTCTTCCTCTCTCTCATCTCTCTCTCCTCTTCTTCTCTCCCTCTACTCCTCCTCTTCTTCTCTCCATCTCTACCCTCCTCTCCTTCCTCTCTCTATATCTCTACTCCTCTTCTTATTCTCTCATCTCTCTACTCCCTCCTCTTCTTCTCTCATCTCTCTATCCTCTTCTTCTCTCCATCTCTCTACTCCCTCCTCTTCTTCTCTCCATCTCTCTACTCCCTCCTCTTCTTCCCTCTCTCTATATATCTACTCCCTCTTCTTATTCTCTCATCTCTCTCTACTCCCTCCTCTTCTTCTCTCATCTCTCTACTCCTCCTCTTCTTCTCATCTCTCTCCCTCCTCTTCTTCTCTCCCATCTCTATGCTCCCTCTCTTCTTCTCTCATCTCTATCTCTCCCTCCTCTTCTTCTCTCCATCTCCCTCTACTCCTCTTCTTCTCTCATCTCTCTACTCCCTCCTCTTCTTCTCTCCATCTCTCTACTCCCTCCTCTTTTCTCTCATCTCTCTACTCCCTCCTCTTCTTCTCTCCATCTCTCTACTCCTCCTCTTCTTCTCTCATCTCTCTACTCCTCCTCCTCTCTCATCTCTCTACTCCCTCCTCTTCTTCTCTCCATCTCTCTACTCCTCCTCTTCTTCTCTCATCTCTCTACTCCCTCCTCTTCTTCTCTCCATCTCTACTCCCTCTCTTCTTCTCTCATCTCTCCTCCCTCCTCTCTTCTCTTCTTCTCTCTACTCCCTCCTCTTCTCTCCATCTCTCTCCTCCTCTTCTTATTCTCTCCATCTCTCTACTCCCTCTTCTTATTCTCTCATCTCTCTACTCCCTCCTCCTCTTCTCTCCATCTCTCTACTCCCTCCTGTTCTCTCCATCTCTCTACTCCTCTATTCTCCCATCTCTCTACTCCCTCCTCTTCTTCTCTCCATCTCTCTCCCTCCTCTTCTCCATCTCTCTACTCCCTCCTCTTCTTCTCTCCATCTCTCTCCCTCCTCTTCCTCTCTCATCTCTCTACTCCATCTTCTTCTTCTCTCCATCTCTCTACTCCCTCCTCTTCTTCTCTCCATCTCTCTTCTCCCTCCTCTTCTTCCTCTCTCTATATCTCTACTCCCTCTTCTTCTTCTCTCATCTCTCTACTCCTCCTCTTCTTCTCTCATCTCTCTACTCCCTCCTCTTCTTCCCTCTCTATATCTCTACTCCCTCTCTTCTTCTCTCTCTATCTCTACTCCCTCTTCTTCTTCTCTCCATCTCTCTACTCCCTCCTCTTCTTCTCTCATCTCTCTACTCCTCCTCTTCTTCCTCTCTCTATATCTCTACTCCCTCCTCTTATTCTCTCTCTATATCTCTACTCCCTCTTCTTCTTCTCTCATCTCTCTACTCCTCTTCTTCTTCTCTCCATCTCTCTACTCCCTCCTCTTCTTCTCTCATCTCTCTACTCCCTCCTCTTCTTCTCTCTCTCACTCCCTCCTCTTCTTCTCTCATCTCTCTACTCCCTCCTCTTCTTCTCTCCATCTCTCTACTCCCTCCTCTTCTTCTCTCCATCTCTCTACTCCCTCTTCTTCTTCTCTCCATCTCTCTCTACTCCCTCTTCTTCTTCTCTCCATCTCTCCCTCTACTCCCTCCTCTTCTTCTCTCCATCTCTCTACTCCCTCTTCTTCTTCTCTCCATCTCTCTACTCCCTCCTCTTCTTATCTCCATCTCTCTACTCCCTCCTCTTCTTATCTCCATCTCTCTACTCCCTCCTCTTCTTCTCTCCATCTCTCTACTCCCTCTTCTTCTTCTTCTCTCCATCTCGCTACTCCCTCTTCTTCTTCTTCTC
>NC_056443.1:36862187-36877187 GCF_018296145.1 Oncorhynchus tshawytscha | reverse complement strand
CTTTCATAGACTTACACAGTAATTATGACAACTTTTGGAGGACGTCCTCCAACCTATCAGAGCTCTTGCAGCATGAACTGACATGTTCTCCACCCAATCAAAGGATCAGAGAATACATCTAGTAGTGAAAGCTACAGCTAGCTAGCACTGTATTGTATAAAATGTGATGAGTAGTTGACTCAGAGAAAGAAAATAAATTAACAGTTTAAGAAATACATTTATTCAGAAATGAAGAACCGAGAGAGAGAGCTAGTTATATTTTGTTGTATTGTTTTCACTTTCACTTACTTAGCTAGCGAATGCAGCTAGCTACTTTAGCCTACTCAAACAGAGAGGAATGCTATGTTAGCTAGCTACTTTAGCCTACTCAAACAGAGAGGGATGCTATGCTAGCTAGCTACTTTAGCCTACTCAAACAGAGAGGGATGCTATGTTAGCTAGCTACTTTAGCCTACTCAAACAGAGAGGAATGGTATGTTCGCTAGCTAGCAATGGCTATCTAACACTGGAACTCTTCCAAGTCAAGGTAAGCTTTTGGTTTAATTAATTTATTGCCATCGTGGTAACTGCTGTATTAGCGGGGGTGGGGGGGTTCCGGGCTCCCCCCCCCCAAAAACAAAAAAAGGGGTGTGTAAAAGCTTAGTTCTGGTGACTTTTTAAAAGGAAGAAAACTCAAATAAACCACTTAATGTATCATTTCCACCCCAGAAATGAGCTCAGTAGCGTATTGGTAAAAGTATTATAGTATACAGGATGCAATTTAAGGTTGCAGCTGTCTAAAGAAACCTTTAAATGGAGACCTTTTAAAAAAAAAAGTTTATCTTGACAAAATGAACAGAGGAACATTTGATTGAACATGAATTAGAGCCCACTAACTCACGTTCATCACAAAAGGTTAGGAAATTGGAAATCTCTTTCCAGGTCCTGACAACAACCCAGTTCATGGTTTACAGTCGTTGTCCTGACAACAACCCAGTTCTGACATAGTTTACAGTCGTTGTCCTGACAACAACCCAGTTCTGACATAGTTTACAGTCGTTGTCCTGACAACAACCCAGTTCTGACATAGTTTACAGTCGTTGTCCTGACAACAACCCAGTTCTGACATAGTTTACAGTCGTTGTCCTGACAACAACCCAGTTCATGGTTTACAGTCGTTGTCCTGACAACAACCCAGTTCTGACATAGTTTACAGTCGTTGTCCTGACAACAACCCAGTTCTGACATAGTTTACAGTCGTTGTCCTGACAACAACCCAGTTCATAGTTTACAGTCGTTGTCCTGACAACAACCCAGTTCATGGTTTCAGTCGTTGTCCTGACAACAACCCAGTTCTGACATAGTTTACAGTCGTTGTCCTGACAACAACCCAGTTCTGACATAGTTTACAGTCGTTGTCCTGACAACAACCCAGTTCTGACATAGTTTACAGTCGTTGTCCTGACAACAACCCAGTTCTGACATAGTTTACAGTCGTTGTCCGAGCACTTTATTCTTCTTCTTCTGGGCTTTAAAAAAAAAACGAGAGATTGAGTTCCTTGATGGGCCGTTGTTGGAGGCGGATCCTCAAATCTGTTTTGACCTGAAATAACAGAAAGAATCAAAAGAAGAGAAGGGAGAGAGAGAGACAAACAGGACCTCATTTCACATTTGAATGTTCTCACGTGTTTCATTGCAGAGAAGTCCCTCCCACAATTGATGGAAGATACTGGTATCATCAGTGTGATTGCTGCCAGCTGGCTAAGGAAGAGGGTAGACCGCCCCCACTCATTAAATTGTGAATCTTTGTCATTGCCGTCAGCTGTTACAACCCCTTGAAGTACATGAAAAACAAAAAGATTTACAAAATTAAAGAATTGCCAACTTAGTGGTAGGAAACAGGAAACCGAGTTGGGCAACACTGGCCTAAAATGTTCTCTTCAAAAGATTGTCACGCTCATGCCATACCTTGAATGCTCCAACTGGCACATGTTTGCTTGTAAGAGGGCCACTCTTGCAGCACAGCAGCCTCTGGTGCTTGGAGAACTGCCTGGAGGGGAGGGTCAGGTTAAAAGGGGTTTATCCTCTCACTAGAGAAAGCAGTCTGAGGTCCCAACACACTGAAGGCCTGAGGTCCCAACACACTGAAGGCCTGAGGTCCCAACACACTGAAGGCCTGAGGTCCCAACACACTGAAGGCCTGAGGTCCCAACACACTGAAGGCCTGAGGTCCCAACACACTGAAGGCCTGAGGTCCCAACACACTGAAGGCCTGAGGTCCCAACACACTGAAGGCCTGAGGTCCCAACACACTGAAGGCCTGAGGTCCCAACACACTGAAGGCCTGAGGTCCCAACACACTGAAGGCCTGAGGTCCCAACACACTGAAGGCCTCCAGAATCTCCAGGTGTTTATCCTCACTAGAGAACGCAGCCCTGAGGTCCCAACACACTGAAGGCCTGAGGTCCCAACACACTGAAGGCCTGAGGTCCCAACACACTGAAGGCCTGAGGTCCCAAAACACTGAAGGCCTCCAGAATCTCCAGGTGTTTATCCTCACTAGAGAACGCAGCCCTGAGGTCCCAACACACTGAAGGCCTGAGGTCCCAACACACTGAAGGCCTGAGGTCCCAACACACTGAAGGCCTGAGGTCCCAACACACTGAAGGCCTGAGGTCCCAACACACTGAAGGCCTGAGGTCCCAACACACCGAAGGCCTCCAGAATCGCCAGGTGTTGGAACCTCTCGTCTCGGCTGTCCTGGAGGACAGATATGGATCCATGACCTGATAACAGGCTGTGTTTCTTGACTTGCTGGCTGCCTGCCACAACTCACAGCTAAAGCTGTAGAACTGTCTGGCCTATACCTATATTCACTGGCACACATGCACTCTCTCTCCCTCTACCTCTTACCTCTGTCTCTACCTCTGCCTCTCTACCTCTGCCTCTCTACCTCTGCCTCTCTACCTCTGCCTCTCTACCTCTGTCTCTCTCTCTCTCTCTCTCTCTCTCTCTCTCTCTCTCTCTGTCTCTCTCTCTGTCTCTCTATAGTTGAGTAAATCAGACACCAAACTGAAACTCCCAGTTTCAAACTGGGACCACATGCTCCCAGCTGATACACACACTCACAGACGCATGATCGCAAGAACACACATGTATTTATTTATTTGTCAGGGATCATGTACAACATGCCATTGCACCAGAGTTAGATAGATAATTTTCATCTCTCATCACTGAGCAGAAAGATAATCAATACAATGTTACAATATAACACACTATTCAAATATCAATATCCCCCCCAAATGTACAGCAATAGACAAAACAATGATCTGAGTTTAACCCTTAAACCCTGACTGGGTTTAACCAGTAGACTGACTGGGTTTAACCAGTAGACTGACTGGGTTTAACCAGTAGAGTCTGACTGGGTTTAACCAGTAGACTCTGACTGGCTTTAACCAGTAGACTGACTGGGTTTAACCAGTAGAGTCTGATGGGCTTTAACAAGTAGACTGACTGGGTTTAACCAGTAGACTGACTGGGTTTAACCAGTAGAGTCTGACTGGGTTTAACCCTTAAACCCTGACTGGGTTTAACCAGTAGACTGACTGGGTTTAACCAGTAGACTGACTGGGTTTAACCAGTAGAGTCTGACTGGGTTTAACCAGTAGACTCTGACTGGCTTTAACCAGTAGACTGACTGGCTTTAACCAGTAGAGTCTGACTGGGTTTAACCAGTAGACTCTGACTGGCTTTAACAAGTAGACTGACTGGGTTTAACCAGTAGACTGACTGGGTTTAACCAGTAGAGTCTGACTGGGTTTAACCCTTAAACCCTGACTGGGTTTAACCAGTAGACTGACTGGGTTTAACCAGTAGACTGACTGGGTTTAACCAGTAGAGTCTGACTGGGTTTAACCAGTAGACTCTGACTGGCTTTAACCAGTAGACTGACTGGGTTTAACCAGTAGAGTCTGACTGGGTTTAACCAGTAGACTGACTGGGTTTAACCAGTAGACTGACTGGGTTTAACCAGTAGACTCTGATGGGCTTTAACAAGTAGACTCTGACTGGGTTTAACCAGTAGACTGACTGGGTTTAACCAGTAGAGTCTGACTGGGTTTAACCCTTAAACCCTGACTGGGTTTAACCAGTAGACTGACTGGGTTTAACCAGTAGACTGACTGGGTTTAACCCTTAAACCCTGACTGGGTTTAACCAGTAGACTGACTGGGTTTAACCAGTAGACTGACTGGGTTTAACCCTTAAACCCTGACTGGGTTTAACCAGTAGACTGACTGGGTTTAACCAGTAGACTGACTGGGTTTAACCAGTAGAGTCTGACTGGGTTTAACCAGTAGACTCTGACTGGCTTTAACCAGTAGACTGACTGGGTTTAACCAGTAGAGTCTGACTGGGTTTAACCAGTAGAGTCTGACTGGGTTTAACCAGTAGACTCTGATGGGCTTTAACAAGTAGACTGACTGGGTTTAACCAGTAGACTGACTGGGTTTAACCAGTAGAGTCTGACTGGGTTTAACCAGTAGAGTCTGACTGGGTTTAACCAGTAGAGTCTGACTGGGTTTAACCAGTAGACTGACTGGGTTTAACCCTTAAACCCTGACTGGGTTTAACCAGTAGACTGACTCGGTTTAACCAGTAGACTGACTGGGTTTAACCAGTAGAGTCTGACTGGGTTTAACCAGTAGAGTCTGACTGGGTTTAACCAGTAGACTGACTGGCTTTAACCAGTAGACTGACTGGCTTTAACCAGTAGAGTCTGACTGGGTTTAACCAGTAGACTGACTGGGTTTAACCAGTAGACTCTGATGGGCTTTAACAAGTAGACTGACTGGGTTTAACCAGTAGACTCTGACTGGGTTTAACCAGTAGACTGACTGGGTTTAACCAGTAGAGTCTGACTGGGTTTAACCCTTAAACCCTGACTGGGTTTAACCAGTAGACTGACTGGGTTTAACCAGTAGACTGACTGGGTTTAACCCTTAAACCCTGACTGGGTTTAACCAGTAGACTGACTCGGTTTAACCAGTAGACTGACTGGGTTTAACCAGTAGAGTCTGACTGGGTTTAACCAGTAGACTGACTGGGTTTAACCAGTAGACTCTGACTGGCTTTAACAAGTAGACTGACTGGGTTTAACCAGTAGACTGACTGGGTTTAACCAGTAGAGTCTGACTGGCTTTAACAAGTAGACTGACTGGGTTTAACCAGTAGACTGACTGGGTTTAACCAGTAGAGTCTGACTGGGTTTAACCCTTAAACCCTGACTGGGTTTAACCAGTAGACTGACTGGGTTTAACCAGTAGACTGACTGGGTTTAACCCTTAAACCCTGACTGGGTTTAACCAGTAGATTGACTGGGTTTAACCCTTAAACCCTGACTGGGTTTAACCAGTAGATTGACTGGGTTTAACCAGTAGACTGACTGGGTTTAACCAGTAGAGTCTGACTGGGTTTAACCAGTAGACTGACTGGGTTTAACCAGTAGACTGACTGGGTTTAACAAGTAGACTGACTGGGTTTAACAAGTAGACTGACTGGGTTTAACCAGTAGACTGACTGGGTTTAACCAGTAGACTCTGACTGGCTTTAACAAGTAGACTGACTGGGTTTAACCAGTAGACTGACTGGGTTTAACCAGTAGACTCTGACTGGGTTTAACCAGTAGACTCTGACTGGGTTTAACCAGTAGACTGACTGGGTTTAACAAGTAGACTCTGACTGGGTTTAACCAGTAGACTCTGACTGGGTTTAACCAGTAGACTGACTGGGGTTTAACCAGTAGACTCTGACTGGGTTTAACCAGTAGACTCTGACTGGGTTTAACCAGTAGACTCTGACTGGGTTTAACCAGTAGACTGACTGGGTTTAACCAGTAGACTGACTGGGTTTAACCAGTAGACTCTGACTGGGTTTAGCAAGTAGACTCTGACTGGGTTTAACAAGTAGACTCTGACTGGGTTTAACCAGTAGACTCTGACTGGGTTTAACCAGTAGACTCTGACTGGGTTTAACAAGTAGACTCTGACTGGGTTTAACAAGTAGACTCTGACTGGGTTTAACAAGTAGACTCTGACTGGGTTTAACAAGTAGACTGACTGGGTTTAACCAGTAGACTGACTGGGTTTAACCAGTAGACTCTGACTGGGTTTAACAAGTAGACTCTGACTGGGTTTAACCAGTAGACTCTGACTGGGTTTAACCAGTAGACTCTGACTGGGTTTAACCAGTAGACTCTGACTGGGTTTAACCAGTAGACTCTGACTGGGTTTAACAAGTAGACTCTGACTGGGATTAACAAGTAGACTCTGACTGGGTTTAACAAGTAGACTCTGACTGGGTTTAACAAGTAGACTGACTGGGTTTAACCAGTAGACTGACTGGGTTTAACCAGTAGACTCTGACTGGGTTTAACAAGTAGACTGACTGGGTTTAACCAGTAGACTCTGACTGGGTTTAACCAGTAGACTCTGACTGGGTTTAACCAGTAGACTCTGACTGGGTTTAACCAGTAGACTCTGACTGGGTTTAACAGGTAGACTGACTGGGTTTAACCAGTAGACACTGACTGGGTTTAACCAGTCGACTCTGACTGGGTTTAACCAGTAGACTCTGACCTGGTTTAACAAGTAGACTGACTGGGTTTAACCAGTAGACTCTGACTGGGTTTAACCAGTAGACTCTGACTGGGTTTAACCAGTAGACTCTGACTGGGTTTAACCAGTAGACTCTGACTGGGTTTAACCAGTAGACTCTGACTGGGTTTAACCAGTAGACTCTGACTGGGTTTAACAAGTAGACTGACTTGGTTTAACCAGTAGACTCTGACTGGGTTTAACAAGTAGACTGACTGGGTTTAACCAGTAGAGTCTGACTGGGTTTAACCAGTAGACTCTGACTGGCTTTAACCAGTAGACTGACTGGGTTTAACCAGTAGAGTCTGACTGGGTTTAACCAGTAGACTGACTGGGTTTAACCAGTAGACTCTGATGGGCTTTAACAAGTAGACTGACTGGGTTTAACCAGTAGACTGACTGGGTTTAACCAGTAGAGTCTGACTGGGTTTAACCAGTAGAGTCTGACTGGGTTTAACCCTTAAACCCTGACTGGGTTTAACCAGTAGACTGACTGGGTTTAACCAGTAGACTGACTGGGTTTAACCCTTAAACCCTGACTGGGTTTAACCAGTAGACTGACTCGGTTTAACCAGTAGACTGACTGGGTTTAACCAGTAGAGTCTGACTGGGTTTAACCAGTAGACTCTGACTGGCTTTAACCAGTAGACTGACTGGCTTTAACCAGTAGAGTCTGACTGGGTTTAACCAGTAGACTGACTGGGTTTAACCAGTAGACTCTGACTGGCTTTAACAAGTAGACTGACTGGGTTTAACCAGTAGACTGACTGAGTTTAACCAGTAGAGTCTGACTGGGTTTAACCCTTAAACCCTGACTGGGTTTAACCAGTAGACTGACTGGGTTTAACCCTTAAACCCTGACTGGGTTTAACCAGTAGATTGACTGGGTTTAACCCTTAAACCCTCACTGGGTTTAACCAGTAGATTGACTGGGTTTAACCAGTAGACTGACTGGGTTTAACCAGTAGAGACTGACTGGGTTTAACCAGTAGAGTCTGACTGGGTTTAACCAGTAGACTGACTGGGTTTAACAAGTAGACTGACTGGGTTTAACAAGTAGACTGACTGGGTTTAACCAGTAGACTGACTGGGTTTAACCAGTAGACTCTGACTGGCTTTAACAAGTAGACTGACTGGGTTTAACCAGTAGACTGACTGGGTTTAACCAGTAGACTCTGACTGGGTTTAACCAGTAGACTCTGACTGGGTTTAACCAGTAGACTGACTGGGTTTAACCAGTAGACTGACTGGGTTTAACCAGTAGACTCTGACTGGGTTTAACCAGTAGACTCTGACTGGGTTTAACCAGTAGACTCTGACTGGGTTTAACCAGTAGACTCTGACTGGGTTTAACCAGTAGACTGACTGGGTTTAACCAGTAGACTCTGACTGGGTTTAACCAGTAGACTCTGACTGGGTTTAACCAGTAGACTCTGACTGGGTTTAACCAGTAGACTGACTGGGTTTAACCAGTAGACTGACTGGGTTTAACCAGTAGACTCTGACTGGGTTTAGCAAGTAGACTCTGACTGGGTTTAACAAGTAGACTCTGACTGAGTTTAACCAGTAGAGTCTGACTGGGTTTAACCCTTAAACCCTGACTGGGTTTAACCAGTAGACTGACTGGGTTTAACCCTTAAACCCTGACTGGGTTTAACCAGTAGATTGACTGGGTTTAACCCTTAAACCCTCACTGGGTTTAACCAGTAGATTGACTGGGTTTAACCAGTAGACTGACTGGGTTTAACCAGTAGAGACTGACTGGGTTTAACCAGTAGAGTCTGACTGGGTTTAACCAGTAGACTGACTGGGTTTAACAAGTAGACTGACTGGGTTTAACAAGTAGACTGACTGGGTTTAACCAGTAGACTGACTGGGTTTAACCAGTAGACTCTGACTGGCTTTAACAAGTAGACTGACTGGGTTTAACCAGTAGACTGACTGGGTTTAACCAGTAGACTCTGACTGGGTTTAACCAGTAGACTCTGACTGGGTTTAACCAGTAGACTGACTGGGTTTAACCAGTAGACTGACTGGGTTTAACCAGTAGACTCTGACTGGGTTTAACCAGTAGACTCTGACTGGGTTTAACCAGTAGACTCTGACTGGGTTTAACCAGTAGACTCTGACTGGGTTTAACCAGTAGACTCTGACTGGGTTTAACCAGTAGACTCTGACTGGGTTTAACCAGTAGACTGACTGGGTTTAACCAGTAGACTCTGACTGGGTTTAACCAGTAGACTCTGACTGGGTTTAACCAGTAGACTCTGACTGGGTTTAACCAGTAGACTGACTGGGTTTAACCAGTAGACTGACTGGGTTTAACCAGTAGACTCTGACTGGGTTTAGCAAGTAGACTCTGACTGGGTTTAACCAGTAGAGTCTGACTGGGTTTAACCAGTAGAGTCTGACTGGGTTTAACCCTTAAACCCTGACTGGGTTTAACCAGTAGACTGACTGGGTTTAACCAGTAGACTGACTGGGTTTAACCCTTAAACCCTGACTGGGTTTAACCAGTAGACTGACTGGGTTTAACCAGTAGACTGACTGGGTTTAACCCTTAAACCCTGACTGGGTTTAACCAGTAGACTGACTGGGTTTAACCAGTAGACTGACTGGGTTTAACCAGTAGAGTCTGACTGGGTTTAACCAGTAGACTCTGACTGGCTTTAACCAGTAGACTGACTGGCTTTAACCAGTAGAGTCTGACTGGGTTTAACCAGTAGACTGACTGGGTTTAACCAGTAGACTCTGATGGGCTTTAACAAGTAGACTGACTGGGTTTAACCAGTAGACTGACTGGGTTTAACCAGTAGAGTCTGACTGGGTTTAACCAGTAGAGTCTGACTGGGTTTAACCCTTAAACCCTGACTGGGTTTAACCAGTAGACTGACTGGGTTTAACCAGTAGACTGACTGGGTTTAACCCTTAAACCCTGACTGGGTTTAACCAGTAGACTGACTCGGTTTAACCAGTAGACTGACTGGGTTTAACCAGTAGAGTCTGACTGGGTTTAACCAGTAGACTGACTGGCTTTAACCAGTAGACTGACTGGCTTTAACCAGTAGAGTCTGACTGGGTTTAACCAGTAGACTGACTGGGTTTAACCAGTAGACTCTGATGGGCTTTAACAAGTAGACTGACTGGGTTTAACCAGTAGACTGACTGGGTTTAACCAGTAGAGTCTGACTGGGTTTAACCAGTAGAGTCTGACTGGGTTTAACCCTTAAACCCTGACTGGGTTTAACCAGTAGACTGACTGGGTTTAACCAGTAGACTGACTGGGTTTAACCCTTAAACCCTGACTGGGTTTAACCAGTAGACTGACTCGGTTTAACCAGTAGACTGACTGGGTTTAACCCTTAAACCCTGACTGGGTTTAACCAGTAGACTGACTCGGTTTAACCAGTAGACTGACTGGGTTTAACCAGTAGAGTCTGACTGGGTTTAACCAGTAGACTGACTGGGTTTAACCAGTAGACTCTGACTGGCTTTAACAAGTAGACTGACTGGGTTTAACCAGTAGACTGACTGGGTTTAACCAGTAGAGTCTGACTGGGTTTAACCCTTAAACCCTGACTGGGTTTAACCAGTAGACTGACTGGGTTTAACCAGTAGACTGACTGGGTTTAACCCTTAAACCCTGACTGGGTTTAACCAGTAGATTGACTGGGTTTAACCCTTAAACCCTGACTGGGTTTAACCAGTAGATTGACTGGGTTTAACCAGTAGACTGACTGGGTTTAACCAGTAGAGACTGACTGGGTTTAACCAGTAGAGTCTGACTGGGTTTAACCAGTAGACTGACTGGGTTTAACAAGTAGACTGACTGGGTTTAACAAGTAGACTGACTGGGTTTAACCAGTAGACTGACTGGGTTTAACCAGTAGACTCTGACTGGCTTTAACAAGTAGACTGACTGGGTTTAACCAGTAGAGTCTGACTGGGTTTAACCCTTAAACCCTGACTGGGTTTAACCAGTAGACTCTGACTGGGTTTAACCAGTAGACTGACTGGGTTTAACCAGTAGACTCTGACTGGGTTTAACCAGTAGACTCTGACTGGGTTTAACCAGTAGACTGACTGGGTTTAACCAGTAGACTCTGACTGGGTTCAACCAGTAGACTCTGACTGGGTTTAACCAGTAGACTCTGACTGGGTTTAACCAGTAGACTGACTGGGTTTAACCAGTAGACTGACTGGGTTTAACCAGTAGACTCTGACTGGGTTTAACAAGTAGACTCTGACTGGGTTTAACAAGTAGACTCTGACTGGGTTTAACCAGTAGACTCTGACTGGGTTTAACAAGTAGACTCTGACTGGGTTTAACAAGTAGACTCTGACTGGGTTTAACAAGTAGACTCTGACTGGGTTTAACAAGTAGACTCTGACTGGGTTTAACCAGTAGACTGACTGGGTTTAACAAGTAGACTGACTGGGTTTAACCAGTAGACTCTGACTGGGTTTAACAAGTAGACTCTGACTGGGTTTAACCAGTAGACTCTGACTGGGTTTAACCAGTAGACTCTGACTGGGTTTAACCAGTAGACTCTGACTGGGTTTAACAAGTAGACTCTGACTGGGATTAACAAGTAGACTCTGACTGGGTTTAACAAGTAGACTCTGACTGGGTTTAACAAGTAGACTCTGACTGGGTTTAACAAGTAGACTGACTGGGTTTAACCAGTAGACTGACTGGGTTTAACCAGTAGACTCTGACTGGGTTTAACAAGTAGACTGACTGGGTTTAACCAGTAGACTCTGACTGGGTATAACCAGTAGACTCTGACTGGGTTTAACCAGTAGACTCTGACTGGGTTTAACCAGTAGACTCTGACTGGGTTTAACAGGTAGACTGACTGGGTTTAACCAGTAGACACTGACTGGGTTTAACCAGTAGACTCTGACTGGGTTTAACCAGTAGACTCTGACTGGGTTTAAGAAGTAGACTGACTTGGTTTAACCAGTAGACTCTGACTGGGTTTAACCAGTAGACTCTGATTGGGCATAACCAGTAGACTGACTGGATTTAACCAGTAGACTCTGACTGGGTTTAACCAGTAGACTCTGACTGGGTTTAACCAGTAGACTCTGACTGGGTTTAAGAAGTAGACTGACTTGGTTTAACCAGTAGACTCTGACTGGGTTTAACAAGTAGACTGACTGGGTTTAACCAGTAGACTCTGACTGGGTTTAACCAGTATACTCTGACTGGGTTTAACCAGTATACTCTGACTGGGTTTAACCAGTAGAGTCTGACTGGGTTTAACCAGTAGACTGACTGGGTTTAACCAGTAGACTCTGATGGGCTTTAACAAGTAGACTGACTGGGTTTAACCAGTAGACTGACTGGGTTTAACCAGTAGAGTCTGACTGGGTTTAACCAGTAGAGTCTGACTGGGTTTAACCCTTAAACCCTGACTGGGTTTAACCAGTAGACTGACTGGGTTTAACCAGTAGACTGACTGGGTTTAACCCTTAAACCCTGACTGGGATTAACCAGTAGACTGACTCGGTTTAACCAGTAGACTGACTGGGTTTAACCAGTAGAGTCTGACTGGGTTTAACCAGTAGACTCTGACTGGCTTTAACCAGTAGACTGACTGGCTTTAACCAGTAGAGTCTGACTGGGTTTAACCAGTAGACTGACTGGGTTTAACCAGTAGACTCTGACTGGCTTTAACAAGTAGACTGACTGGGTTTAACCAGTAGACTGACTGAGTTTAACCAGTAGAGTCTGACTGGGTTTAACCCTTAAACCCTGACTGGGTTTAACCAGTAGACTGACTGGGTTTAACCCTTAAACCCTGACTGGGTTTAACCAGTAGATTGACTGGGTTTAACCCTTAAACCCTCACTGGGTTTAACCAGTAGATTGACTGGGTTTAACCAGTAGACTGACTGGGTTTAACCAGTAGAGACTGACTGGGTTTAACCAGTAGAGTCTGACTGGGTTTAACCAGTAGACTGACTGGGTTTAACAAGTAGACTGACTGGGTTTAACAAGTAGACTGACTGGGTTTAACCAGTAGACTGACTGGGTTTAACCAGTAGACTCTGACTGGCTTTAACAAGTAGACTGACTGGGTTTAACCAGTAGACTGACTGGGTTTAACCAGTAGACTGTGACTGGGTTTAACCAGTAGACTCTGACTGGGTTTAACCAGTAGACTGACTGGGTTTAACCAGTAGACTGACTGGGTTTAACCAGTAGACTCTGACTGGGTTTAACCAGTAGACTCTGACTGGGTTTAACCAGTAGACTCTGACTGGGTTTAACCAGTAGACTCTAACTGGGTTTAACAAGTAGACTGACTGGGTTTAACCAGTAGACTCTGACTGGGTTTAACCAGTATACTCTGACTGGGTTTAACCAGTAGACTCTGACTGGGTTTAACCAGTAGACTGACTGGGTTTAACCAGTAGACTGACTGGGTTTAACCAGTAGACTCTGATTGGGTTTAACCAGTAGACTCTGACTGGGTTTAACAAGTAGACTCTGACTGGGTTTAACCAGTAGACTCTGACTGGGTTTAACCAGTAGACTCTGACTGGGTTTAACAAGTAGACTCTGACTGGGTTTAACAAGTAGACTCTGACTGGGTTTAACAAGTAGACTCTGACTGGGTTTAACAAGTAGACTGACTGGGTTTAACCAGTAGACTGACTGGGTTTAACCAGTAGACTCTGACTGGGTTTAACCAGTAGACTCTGACTGGGATTAACAAGTAGACTGACTGGGATTAACAAGTAGACTCTGACTGGGATTAACAAGTAGACTCTGACTGGGTTTAACAAGTAGACTCTGACTGGGTTTAACAAGTAGACTCTGACTGGGTTTAACAAGTAGACTGACTGGGTTTAACCAGTAGACTGACTGGGTTTAACCAGTAGACTCTGACTGGGTTTAACAAGTAGACTGACTGGGTTTAACCAGTAGACTCTGACTGGGTTTAACCAGTAGACTCTGACTGGGTTTAACAGGTAGACTGACTGGGTTTAACCAGTAGACACTGACTGGGTTTAACCAGTCGACTCTGACTGGGTTTAACCAGTAGACTCTGACCTGGTTTAACAAGTAGACTGACTGGGTTTAACCAGTAGACTCTGACTGGGTTTAACCAGTAGACTCTGACTGGGTTTAACCAGTAGACTCTGACTGGGTTTAACCAGTAGACTCTGACTGGGTTTAACCAGTAGACTCTGACTGGGTTTAACCAGTAAACTCTGACTGGGTTTAACCAGTAGACTCTGACTGGGTTTAACCAGTAGACTCTGACTGGGTTTAACCAGTAGACTCTGACTGGGTTTAACCAGTAGACTCTGACTGGGTTTAACCAGTAGACTCTGACTGGGTTTAACCAGTAGACTCTGACTGGGTTTAACCAGTAGACTCTGACTGGGTTTAACAAGTAGACTGACTTGGTTTAACCAGTAGACTCTGACTGGGTTTAACAAGTAGACTGACTGGGTTTAACCAGTAGACTCTGACTGGGTTTAACCAGTATACTCTGACTGGGTTTAACCAGTAGACTCTGACTGGGTTTAACAAGTAGACTGACTGGGTTTAACCAGTAGACTGACTGGGTTTAACCAGTAGACTCTGATTGGGTTTAACCAGTAGACTCTGATTGGGCATAACCAATAGACTGACTGGGTTTAACCAGTAGACTCTGATTGGGTTTAACCAGTAAACTCTGACTGGGTTTAACCAGTAGACTCTGATTGGGCATAACCAGTAGACTCTGATTGGGTTTAACCAGTAGACTCTGATTGGGCATAACCAGTAGACTGACTGGGTTTAACCAGTAGACTCTGATTGGGTTTAACCAGTAGACTCTGATTGGGCATAACCAGTAGACTGACTGGATTTAACCAGTAGACTCTGATTGGGTTTAACCAGTAGACTCTGATTGGGCATAACCAGTTGACTCTGATTGGGCATAACCAGTAGACTCTGATTGGGTTTAACCAGTAGACTCTGATTGGGCATAACCAATAGACTGACTGGGTTTAACCAGTAGACTCTGATTGGGTTTAACCAGTAGACTCTGATTGGGCATAACCAGTAGACTGACTGGATTTAACCAGTAGACTCTGATTGGGTTTAACCAGTAGACTCTGATTGGACATAACCAGTTGACTCTGATTGGGCATAACCAGTTGACTCTGATTGGGCATAACCAGTAGACTCTGATTGGGTTTAACCAGTAGACTCTGATTGGGCATAACCAATAGACTGACTGGGTTTAACCAGTAGACTCTGATTGGGTTTAACCAGTAGACTCTGATTGGGCATAACCAGTAGACTCTGATTGGGCATAACCAGTAGACTCTGATTGGGCATAACCAGTTGACTCTGATTGGG
>NC_056443.1:36842187-36859687 GCF_018296145.1 Oncorhynchus tshawytscha | reverse complement strand
AACACATCTTGTAGAATGAGAGAGATCTTTGTTCTAAACACATCTTGTAGAATGAGAGAGATCTTTTTTCTACACACATCTTGTAGAATGAGAGAGATCTTTGTTCTAAACACATCTTGTAGAATGAGAGAGATCTTTGTTCTAAACACATCTTGTAGAATGAGAGAGATCTTTTTTCTACACACATCTTGTAGAATGAGAGAGAGATCTTTGTTCTACACACATCTTGTAGAATGAGAGAGATCTTTGTTCTAAACACATCTTGTAGAATGAGAGAGATCTTTGTTCTACACACATCCTGTGGAATGAGAGAGATCTTTGTTCTACACACATCCTGTGGAATGAGAGAGATCTTTGTTCTACACACATCCTGTGGAATGAAGGAAAGGAACAAGGAAAAGAAGGTATTGTGTCATGAGTGTCTTCAACGTCGGATCCTGAGAGGGTTGAAGGTCGCAGGGTGGAGACAGGCGGAGTGTGTGTGTGAGAGCGAGAGACCGGTTTAATCCGATCTGCTCCTTCAGTCTGTGTTCTGTGTTCTGTGTAGTGTGTTCTGTGTAGTGTGTTCTGTGTAGTGTGTTCTGTGTAGTGTGTTCTGTGTAGTGTGTTCTGTGTAGTGTGTTCTGTGTTCTGTGTTCTGTGTAGTGTGTTCTGTGTTCTGTGTAGTGTGTTCTGTGTAGTGTGTTCTGTGTAGTGTTCTGTGTAGTGTGTTCTGTGTTCTGTGTTCTGTGTAGTGTGTTCTGTGTAGTGTGTTCTGTGTAGTGTGTTCTGTGTTCTGTGTAGTGTGTTCTGTGTTCTGTGTAGTGTGTTCTGTGTAGTGTGTTCTGTGTAGTGTGTTCTGTGTAGTGTGTTCTGTGTAGTGTGTTTAGAAGGTCTGTACGTCACAGACTGAAATGTCATCCAGTAGTTTGTTCTGTAACGTTTCTGTCTATCTGAGAAAACAGATTCTTGCCAAACATGAACAGATCAGTGTCTGTATTCAAAACTCCAGAGTCCCTTCAACCACTTCCTCTCGTTAAATATTCTCATGTGGTTATTAAAAAATAAATCATCTACATTTTAAACAGAATAAACTACTCCATAACGGAATATCTTTGAATCTGTTACGTCGTGATGACATTTCCTTTTAAACTTTTGTTTGATTTAATCCAACTTCATCGAGCTTGTTGTTTTTGACTTGTCTACAATGGTTTATCTTTCGTTGACTTCTCTCAGCTGGTTACGGTGAGGAAGTTGTGCTGGGTAACAGAATCAACTCCTGACAATATTTTCAGATTTCCCTAACCTCTGTGTGACCCCTAACCTCTGTGTGACCCCTATCAGCAGGAGGAGGTGATGGACTGGTGGTCTGCGCTTGGACCAGAGAGAGGAGCAAGTGTTATAACTACCTACCTACACAGGTAGGTGTGCGTGTGCAGGGCTCGCTGCCTGTGTCCAAAGAGACTTACAGTCCATCTGTGCACACATTTGCAACACCAGAATAGAACCCACAATCCTAGTGTTACAAGAGCCATGCTCTACCATCTGAACCATCTGAACTACACTCTACCATCTGAACCATCTGAACTACAGTCTACCATCTGAACCATCTGAACTACACTCTACCATCTGAACCATCTGAACTACACTCTACCATCTGAACCATCTGAACTACACTCTACCATCTGAACTACACTCTACCATCTGAACCATCTGAACCATCTGAACTACACTCTACCATCTGAACCATCTGAACTACAGTCTACCATCTGAACCATCTGAACTACACTCTACCATCTGAACTACACTCTACCATCTGAACCACTCTACCATCTGAACCATCTGAACTACACTCTACCATCTGAACCATCTGAACTACACTCTACCATCTGAACTACACTCTACCATCTGAACTACACTCTACCATCTGAACCATCTGAACTACACTCTACCATCTGAACCATCTGAACTACACTCTACCATCTGAACCACACTCTACCATCTGAACTACACTCTACCATCTGAACTACACTCTACCATATGAACTACACTCTACCATCTGAACCATCTGAACTACACTCTACCATCTGAACTACACTCTACCATCTGAACTACACTCTACCATCTAAACCATCTGAACTACACTACCATCTGAACTACACTCTACCATCTGAACTACACTCTACCATCTGAACCATCTGAACTACACTCTACCATCTGAACCATCTGAACTACACTCTACCATCTGAACTACACTCTACCATCTGAACTACACTCTACCATCTGAACTACACTCTACCATCTGAACTACACTCTACCATCTGAACCACACTCTACCATCTGAACTACACTCTACCACCTGAACCATCTGAACTACACTCTACCATCTGAACCATCTGAACTACACTCTACCATCTGAACCATCTGAACTACACTCTACTATCTGAACTACACTCTACCATCTGAACTACACTCTACCATCTGAACCATCTGAACTACACTCTACCATCTGAACTACACTCTACCATCTGAACTACACTCTACCATCTGAACCATCTGAACTACACTCTACCATCTGAACCATCTGAACTACACTACCATCTGAACTACACTCTACCATCTGAACTACACTCTACCATCTGAACCATCTGAACTACACTCTACCATCTGAACCATCTGAACTACACTCTACCATCTGAACTACACTCTACCATCTGAACTACACTCTACCATCTGAACTACACTCTACCACCTGAACCATCTGAACTACACTCTACCATCTGAACCATCTGAACTACACTCTACCATCTGAACCATCTGAACTACACTCTACTATCTGAACTACACTCTACCATCTGAACTACACTCTACCATCTGAACCATCTGAACTACACTCTACCATCTGAACTACACTCTACCATCTGAACTACACTCTACCATCTGAACTACACTCTACCATCTGAACCATCTGAACTACACTCTGTTACGTTCCCCAGATTATGTGTTGTAGATTGTGTATTTTGCATGTGTTTATTTCAGGAAATGGCTTCCTGAAATCCCTCAAGCAGCTGATTGGTCGACTCCAGGGCTAATTGGAGAGCTGACCCCGCCCCCTCGTCAAGACACAGCTGTCTCCAATTACCCATTCCTTCAGAAGCTATATAAAAGCCAGTGTTCTGTTCAGGAGGGAGATCTTTTGGAGGTAGAGATTTTGCTGGAGGTAGGGATTGCTGAGATTGATTGTGATAGAGGTTGATTTTGCTGGAAAGTGGTATGTTCTGTGAGTTTGTTGCTCAGATAGAGCTTATTTGACATCCTTTTGTTTCTTAGTTTGTTTGAAATTGTTTAATATTCTGTTTCATTTGTTCCCAGGGGGAAGGGAAGGCACCTAGGGAGTGCTTAGGCAAGAGGCCCGCGGGCATACATATACCGTAGCATATTCACTGTCTAGACAGACTAGGTAAGACCTGGGCGGACCACCCCTTGTATTTTGGTTAGGGCACCAAGTGGTGCTAAATTAGGTAAGTAGTGGGTAGGCAGGTAAGATAGGAGAGGGGGCTTTGAGATTTACTTTCTTTGCTTTGGTTCCGTCCAGCCCCTTTTCCCCATATTACCGTGTAAAGGAATAAAGTCCTTGTAAACGGTACCACATTCTGCTTGTTGTCATTTTTACTCGCACCTACAGTCCATACCTTTTTCGCTTCACAGAGAGTTTAGTTGTAGCAGGGTGTTGCGTTCCCTCTTCATAGAGGCGTGCGTAACAACTCTACCATCTGAACTACACTCTACCATCTGAACCACACTCTACCATCTGAACCATCTGAACCACACTCTACCATCTGAACTACACTCTACCATCTGAACCACACTCTACCATCTGAACCACACTCTACCATCTGAACTACACTCTACCATCTGAACCATCTGAACCACACTCTACCATCTGAACCACACTCTACCATCTGAACCACACTCTACCATCTGAACCACACTCTACCATCTGACCTACACTCTACCATCTGAACCACACTCTACCATCTGAACCATCTGAACCACACTCTACCATCTGAACTACACTCTACCATCTGAACCATCTGAACTACACTCTACCATTGAACTACACTCTACCATCTGAACTACACTCTACCATCTGAACTACACTCTACCATCTGAACTACACTCTACCATCTGAACCATCTGAACTACACTTTACCATCTGAACTACACTCTACCATCTGAACTACACTCTACCATCTGAACTACACTCTACCATCTGAACTACACTCTACCATCTGAACCATCTGAACTACACTCTACCATCTGAACCATCTGAACTACACTCTACCATCTGAACAACACTCTACCATCTGAACTACACTCTACCATCTGAACCATCTGAACTACACTCTACCATCTGAACTACACTCTACCATCTGAACTACACTCTACCATCTGAACCATCTGAACTACACTCTACCATTGAACTACACTCTACCATCTGAACTACACTCTACCATCTGAACTACACTCTACCATCTGAACTACACTCTACCATCTGAACCATCTGAACTACACTCTACCATCAACTACACTCTACCATCTGAACTACACTCTACCATCTGAACTACACTCTACCATCTGAACTACACTCTACCATCTGAACCATCTGAACTACACTCTACCATCTGAACCATCTGAACAACACTCTACCATCTGAGCTACACTCTACCATCTGAACTACACTCTACCATCTGAACTACACTCTACCATCTGAACTACACTCTACCATCTGAACTACACTCTACCATCTGAACCACACTCTACCATCTGAACTACACTCTACCATCTGAACTACACTCTACCATCTGAACTACACTCTACCATCTGAACTACACTCTACCATCTGAACCATCTTAACCATCTGAACCACACTCTTCCTCTTTGACACAGAAACATGTATATATATATATATATATACATGTGTGTGTTTAGAAGAAAATGCTCTGATGTTCCCAACTTTCCAATTATTCCATGCGGGAATGCCATGGGGGATAGATACGGAATAACATGCCATGCCTCTATGATGTCATGATTCTCAGACGCCAGCCAGCCGCCCTCATGCCTCGACTCACCCCTGGTCTGGTCCGCCTGTGTTGTGTCCCTTGGTAGTGAGCAACTGTTTCCAGCACTTAACCCCTCCCTCGTCTCCTCTCTAACCCCTCCCTCATCTCCTCTTTAACCCCTCCTCTTCTCTAACCCCTCCCTCGTGTCCTCTCTAACGCCTCCCCTTCTCCTCTCTAACTCCTACCCCTCCTCGTCTCTAACCCCTCCCTCGTCTCCTCCGTAACCCCTCCTCGTCTCCTCTCTAACCCCTCCTCGTCTCCTATCTAACCCCTACCCCTCCTCTTCTCCTCTCTAACCCCTACCCCTCCTCGTCTCCTCTCTAACCCCTACCCCTCCTCTTCTCTAACCCCTACCCCTCCTCTTCTCTAACCCCTCCCTCATCTCCTCTTTAACCCTTCTGAACTACACTCTACCATCTGAACAACACTCTACCATCTGAACTACACTCTACCATCTGAACCATCTGAACTACACTCTACCATCTGAACTACACTCTACCATCTGAACTACACTCTACCATCTGAACCATCTGAACTACACTCTACCATCTGAACTACACTCTACCATCTGAACTACACTCTACCATCTGAACTACACTCTACCATCTGAACTACACTCTACCATCTGAACTACACTCTACCATCTGAACTACACTCTACCATCTGAACTACACTCTACCATCTGAACCACACTCTACCATCTGAACTACACTCTACCACCTGAACCATCTGAACTACACTCTACCATCTGAACCATCTGAACTACACTCTACCATCTGAACCATCTGAACTACACTCTACCATCTGAACTACACTCTACCATCTGAACTACACTCTACCATCTGAACCATCTGAACTACACTCTGTTACGTTCCCCAGATTATGTGTTGTAGATTGTGTATTTTGCATGTGTTTATTTCAGGAAATGGCTTCCTGAAATCCCTCAAGCAGCTGATTGGTCGACTCCAGGGCTAATTGGAGAGCTGACCCCGCCCCCTCGTCAAGACACAGCTGTCTCCAATTACCCATTCCTTCAGAAGCTATATAAAAGCCAGTGTTCTGTTCAGGAGGGAGATCTTTTGGAGGTAGAGATTTTGCTGGAGGTAGGGATTGCTGAGATTGATTGTGATAGAGGTTGATTTTGCTGGAAAGTGGTATGTTCTGTGAGTTTGTTGCTCAGATAGAGCTTATTTGACATCCTTTTGTTTCTTAGTTTGTTTGAAATTGTTTAATATTCTGTTTCATTTGTTCCCAGGGGGGAAGGGGAAGGCACCTAGGGAGTGCTTAGGCAAGAGGCCCGCGGGCATACATATACCCGTAGCATATTCACTGTCTAGACAGACTAGGTAAGACCTGGGCGGACCACCCCTTGTATTTTGGTTAGGGCACCAAGTGGTGCTAAATTAGGTAAAGTGGGTAGGCAGGTAAGATAGGAGGGGGGCTTTGAGATTTACTTTCTTTGCTTTGGTTCCGTCCAGCCCCTTTTCCCCATATTACCGTGTAAAGGAATAAAGTCCTTGTAAACGGTACCACATTCTGCTTGTTGTCATTTTTACTCGCACCTACAGTCCATACCTTTTTCGCTTCACAGAGAGTTTAGTTGTAGCAGGGTGTTGCGTTCCCTCTTCATAGAGGCGTGCGTAACAACTCTACCATCTGAACTACACTCTACCATCTGAACCACACTCTACCATCTGAACCATCTGAACCACACTCTACCATCTGAACTACACTCTACCATCTGGACCATCTGAACCACACTCTACCATCTGGACTACACTCTACCATCTGGACTACACTCTACCATCTGAACTACACTCTACCATCTGACTACACTCTACCATCTGGACCACACTCTACCATCTGAACCATCTGAACCACACTCTACCATCTGAACTACACTCTACCATCTGAACTACACTCTACCATCTGAACTACACTCTACCATCTGAACTACACTCTACCATCTGGACCACTCTGCCATCTGGACAACACTCTACCATCTGAACTACACTCTACCATCTGGACCATCTGGACTACACTCTACCATCTGAACTACACTCTACCATCTGGACTACACTCTACCATCTGGACTACACTCTACCATCTGAACTACACTCTACCATCTGAACTACACTCTACCATCTGGACTACACTCTACCATCTGGACCACACTCTGCCATCTGAACCATCTTAACCATCTGAACCACACTCTACCATCTGAACCACACTCTACCATCTGAACCATCTGGACTACACTCTACCATCTGAACTACACTCTCCATCTGAACTACACTCTACCATCTGAACTACACTCTACCATCTGAACTACACTCTACCATCTGGACTACACTCTACCATCTGGACTACACTCTACCATCTGAACTACACTCTACCATCTGAACCACTCTACCATCTGAACTACACTCTACCATCTGAACTACACTCTACCATCTGGACTACACTCTACCATCTGAACCACACTCTACCATCTGAACCATCTTAACCATCTGGACCACACTCTACCATCTGGACCATCTTAACCATCTGGACACACTCTACCATCTGAACCATCTTAACCATCTGGACCACACTCTACCATCTGAACCACTCTACCATCTGAACAACACTCTGCCATCTGAACTACACTCTACCATCTGGACTACACTCTACCATCTGGACTACACTCTGCCATCTGGACCACACTCTACCATCTGGACTACACTCTACCATCTGAGACTACACTCTACCATCTGGACTACACTCTGCCATCTGGACCACTCTACCATCTGGACCACTCTACCATCTGAACTACACTCTGCCATCTGGACTACACTCTACCATCTGGACCACTCTACCATCTGGACTACACTCTACCATCTGAACCACTCTGCCATCTGGACTACACTCTGCCATCTGAACCACTCTGCCATCTGGACCACTCTACCATCTGGACCACTCTGCCATCTGGACTACACTCTGCCATCTGGACTACACTCTGCCATCTGGACTACACTCTGCCATCTGGACTACACTCTGCCATCTGGACTACACTCTGCCATCTGGACTACACTCTGCCATCTGGACTACACTCTGCCATCTGGACCACTCTGCCATCTGGACTACACTCTGCCATCTGGACTACACTCTGCCATCTGGACTACACTCTGCCATCTGGACTACACTCTGCCATCTGGACTACACTCTGCCATCTGGACTGCACTCTGCCATCTGGACTACACTCTGCCATCTGGACCACTCTGCCATCTGGACTACACTCTGCCATCTGGACTACACTCTGCCATCTGGACCACTCTGCCATCTGGACTACACTCTGCCATCTGGACTACACTCTACCATCTGGACTACACTCTGCCATCTGGACTACACTCTGCCATCTGGACTACACTCTACCATCTGGACTACACTCTGCCATCTGGACTACACTCTGCCATCTGGACTACACTCTGCCATCTGGACTACACTCTGCCATCTGGACTACACTCTGCCATCTGGACCACTCTGCCATCTGGACTACACTCTGCCATCTGGACTACACTCTGCCATCTGGACTACACTCTACCATCTGGACTACACTCTGCCATCTGGACTACACTCTGCCATCTGGACAACACTCTGCCATCTGGACAACACTCTGCCATCTGAGACTACACTCTGCCATCTGGACTACACTCTACCATCTGAACCATCTGGACTACACTCTACCATCTGAACAACTGCTCTACCATCTGGACTACACTCTGCCATCTGGACCATCTGGACTACACTCTGCCATCTGAGACAACACTCTGCCATCTGGACTACACTCTACCATCTGAACCATCTGGACTACACTCTACCATCTGAACAACACTCTGCCATCTGAGACAACACTCTACCATCTGAACAACACTCTACCATCTGAACTACACTCTGCCATCTGAACTACACTCTACCATCTGAACCACTCTGCCATCTGAGTACACTCTACCATCTGGACCATCTGAACTACACTCTACCATCTGGACCATCTGGACTACACTCTACCATCTGAACCATCTTAACCATCTGAACCACACTCTTCCTCTTTGACACAGAAACATGTATATATATATATATATGTGTGTTTTTAGAAGAAAATGCTCTGATGTTCCCAACTTTCCAATTATTCCATGCGGGAATGCCATGGGGGATAGATACGGAATAACATGCCATGCCTCTATGATGTCATCATTCTCAGACGCCAGCCAGCCGCCCTCATGCCTCGACTCACCCCTGGTCTGGTCCGCCTGTGTTGTGTCCCTTGGTAGTGAGCAACTGTTTCCAGCACTTAACCCCTCCTCGTCTCCTCTCTAACCCCTCCCTCATCTCTTCTTTAACCCCTCCTCTTCTCTAACCCCTCCCTCGTCTCCTCTTTAACCCCTCCCTCGTGTCCTCTCTAACGCCTCCTTCTCCTCTCTAACTCCTACCCCTCCTCGTCTCTAACCCCTCCTCGTCTCCTCCGTAACCCCTCCTCGTCTCCTCCGTAACCCCTCCTCGTCTCCTCTCTAACCCCTCCTCGTCTCCTATCTAACCCCTACCCCTCCTCTTCTCCTCTCTAACCCCTACCCCTCGTCTCCTCTCTAACCCCTACCCCTCCTCTTCTCTAACCCCTACCCCTCCTCTTCTCTAACCCCTCCCTCATCTCCTCTTTAACCCCTCCTCCTCTCTAAACCCTCCTCATCTCCTCTTTAACCCTTCTTCTTCTCTAACCCCTCCCTCAACTCCTCTTTAACCCCTCCTCTTCTCTAAACCCTCCTCATCTCCTCTTTAACCCCTCCTCTTCTCTAAACCCTCCTCATCTCCTCTTTAACCCCTCCTCCTCTTTAACCACTCCTCGTCTCCTCTTTAACCCCTCCTTGTCTCCTCTTCAACCCCAACCCTCGTCTCATCTTTAACCTCTCCTCCTCTTTAACTCCTCCCGCATCTCCTCTTTAACCCCTCCCTCATCTCCTCTTTAACCCCTCCCTCATCTCCTCTTTAACCCCTCCTCTTCTCTAACCACTCCCTCATCTCCTCTTTAACCCCTCCTCGTGTCCTCTCTAACGCCTCCCCTTCTCCTCTCTAACTCCTACCCCTCCTCGTCTCTAACCCCTCCCACGTCTCCTCCGTAACCTCTCTACCCCCTCCTCTTCTCTAACCCCTACCCCTCCTCTTCTCTAACCCCTCCCTCATCTCCTCTTTAACCCCTCCTCTTCTCTAAACCCCCTCATCTCCTCTTTAACCCCTCCTCTTCTCTAACTCCCCCCTCATCTCCTCTTTAACCCATCTTCTTCTCTAACTCCTCCCCATCTCCTCTTTAACCCCTCCTCTTCTCTAACCCCTCCCTCATCTCCTCTTTAACCCCTCCTCTTCTCTAACTCCTCCTCCATCTCCTCTTTAACCCCTCCTCTTCTCTAACCCCTCCCCATCTCCTCTTTAACCCCTCCTCTTCTCTAACTCCACCATCTCCTCTTTAACCCCTCCCTCATTTCCTCTTTAACCCCTCCTCTTCTCTAACCCCTCCCTCATCTCCTCTTTAACCCCTCCTCTTCTCTAACCCCTCCCTCATCTCATCTTTAACCCCTCCCTCATCTCCTCTTTAACCCCTCCTCTTCTCTAACCCCTCCCTCATCTCCTCTCTAACCCCTCCCTCATTTCCTCTTTAACCCCTCCTCTTCTCTAACCCCTCCCTCATCTCCTCCTTAACCCCTCCTCTTCTCTAACTCCCCCTCATCTCCTCTTTAACCCCTCCTCTTCTCTAACCCCTCCCTCATCTCCTCTTTAACCCCTCCTCTTCTCTAACCCCTCCCTCCTCTTCTCTTTAACCCCTCCCTCATCTCCTCTTTAACCCCTCCCCCATCTCCTCTTTAACCCCTCCTCTTCTCTAACCCCTCCCTCATCTCCTCTTTAACCCCTCCTCTTCTCTAACTCCTCCCTCATCTCCTCTTTAACCCCTCCTCTTCTGTAACTCCCCCTCATCTCCTCTTTAACCCCTCCTCTTCTCTAACTCCTCCCTCATCTCCTCTTTAACCCCTCCTCTTCTGTAACTCCCCCTCATCTCCTCTTTAACCCCTCCTCTTCTCTAACCCCTCCCTCATCTCCTCTTTAACCCCTCCTCTTCTCTAACTCCTCCCTCATCTCCTCTTTAACCCCTCCTCTTCTGTAACTCCCCCTCATCTCCTCTTTAACCCCTCCTCTTCTCTAACTCCCCCTCATCTCCTCTTTAACCCCTCCTCTTCTCTAACTCCCCCTCATCTCCTCTTTAACCCCTCCTCTTCTCTAACTCCCCCTCATCTCCTCTTTAACCCCTCCTCTTCTCTAACCCCTACGGTAGGATGCTACAAAGGGGACGACTTCTTTGCCTACTAAAGAATTGTTATTTCCCTATCGCCTACTTATTGGTTTCGGGTCAAGGAGAAAAGGTCTCTCTCTCTCTAACCCTTCTCTCTCTCTCTCTAACCCTTCTCTCTCTCTCTCTAACCTTTCTCTCTCTCTCTCTAACCCTTCTCTCTCTCTCTCTAACCCTTCTCTCTCTCTCTCTAACCTCTCTCTCTCTCTCTCTCTCTCTCTCTCTAACCCTTCTCTCTCTCTCTCTCTCTAACCCTTCTCTCTAACCTCTCTCTCTAACCCTTCTCTCTCTCTCTAACCCTTCTCTAACCCTTCTCTCTCTCTCTCTAACCCTTCTCTAACCCTTCTCTCTCTCTCTCTAACCCTTCTCTCTCTAACCCTTCTCTCTCTAACCCCTCTCTCTAACCCTTCTCTCTCTAACCCCTCTCTCTAACCTTCTCTCTCTCTCTAACCCTTCTCTCTCTAACCCCTCTCTCTAACCCTTCTCTCTCTAACCCTTCTCTCTCTAACCCTTCTCTCTCTAACCCTTCTCTCTCTAACCCTTCTCTCTCTAACCCCCTTCTCTCTCTCTCTCTCTCTAACCCTTCTCTCTCTAACCCCTCTCTCTAACCCTTCTCTCTCTAACCCTTCTCTCTCTAACCCTTCTCTCTCTAACCCCTCTCTCTCTCTCTCTCTCTCTCTCTAACCCTTCTCTCTCTCTCTCTCTCTAACCCTTCTCTCTCTCTCTCTCTAACCCTTCTCTCTCTCTAACCCTTCTCTCTCTAACCCTTCTCTCTCCTACCCTTCTCTCTCTAACCCCTCTCTCTAACCCTTCTCTCTCTCTCTCTCTAACCCTTCTCTCTCTAACCCTTCTCTCTCTAACCCTTCTCTCTCTAACCCCTCTCTCTAACCCTTCTCTCTCTAGCCCTTCTCTCTCTAACCCTTCTCTCTCTAACCCTTCTCTCTCTCTCTAACCCTTCTCTCTCTAACCCTTCTCTCTCTAACCCCTCTCTCTAGCCCTTCTCTCTCTAACCCCTCTCTCTAGCCCTTCTCTCTCTAACCCTTCTCTCTCTAACCCCTCTCTCTAACCCCTCTCTCTAACCCCTCTCTCTAACCCTTCTCTCTCTCTGTCTCTCTCTCTCTCTCTCTCTCTCTCTCTCTCTCTGTCTCTCTCTAACCCTTCTCTCTCTCTCTCTCTAACCCTTCTCTCTCTAACCCTTCTCTCTCTAACCCTTCTCTCTCTAACCCTTCTCTCTCTAACCCCTCTCTCTAACCCTTCTCTCTCTAACCCTTCTCTCTCTAACCCTTCTCTCTCTAACCCTTCTCTAACCCTTCTACCTCTAACCCTCTCTCTCTCTCTCTAACCCTCTCTCTCTCTCTCTCTCTCTCTAACCCTTCTCTCTCTGACCCCTCTCTCTAGCCCTTCTCTCTCTAACCCTTCTCTCTCTAACCCCTCTCTCTAACCCTTCTCTCTCTAACCCTTCTCTCTCTAGCCCCCTCTCTCTAACCCCTCTCTCTAACCCTTCTCTCTAACCCTTCTCTCTCACCCTTCTCTCTCTAACCCCTCTCTCTAACCCCTCTCTCTAACCCTTCTCTCTCTGTCTCTTTCTCTATCTCTCTCTCTAACCCTTCTCTCTCTCTCTCTCTAACCCTTCTCTCTCTCTCTCTAACCCTTCTCTCTCTCTCTCTAACCCTTCTCTCTCTCTCTAACCCTTCTCTCTCTCTCTCTAACCCTTCTCTCTCTCTCTCTCTCTCTCTCCCTAACCCTTCTCTCTCTCTCTCTCTCTCTAACCCTTCTCTCTAACCTCTCTCTCTAACCCTTCTCTCTCTCTCTAACCCTTCTCTAACCCTTCTCTCTCTCTCTAACCCTTCTCTCTCTAACCCTTCTCTCTCTAACCCCTCTCTCTAACCCTTCTCTCTCTCTCTAACCCTTCTCTCTCTAACCCCTCTCTCTAACCCTTCTCTCTCTAACCCTTCTCTCTCTAACCCTTTCTCTCTCTCTCTCTCTCTCTCTCTCTCTCTCTCTCTCTAACCCTTCTCTCTAACCTCTCTCTCTAACCCTTCTCTCTCTCTCTAACCCTTCTCTAACCCTTCTCTCTCTCTCTAACCCTTCTCTCTCTAACCCTTCTCTCTCTAACCCCTCTCTCTAACCCTTCTCTCTCTCTCTAACCCTTCTCTCTCTAACCCTTCTCTAACCCTTCTACCTCTAACCCTCTCTCTCTCTCTCTAACCCTTCTCTCTCTCTCTCTCTCTCTAACCCTTCTCTCTCTAACCCTTCTCTCTCTGACCCTCTCTCTAGCCCTTCTCTCTCTAACCCTTCTCTCTCTAACCCCCTCTCTCTAACCCTCTCTCTCTCTCTCTAACCCTTCTCTCTCTCTCTCTAACCCTTCTCTCTCTCTCTAACCCTTCTCTCTCTCTCTCTAACCCTTCTCTCTCTCTCTCTAACCCTTCTCTCTCTCCCTCTCTCTCTCTAACCCTTCTCTCTCTCTCTCTCTCTAACCCTTCTCTCTAACCTCTCTCTCTAACCCTTCTCTCTCTCTCTAACCCTTCTCTAACCCTTCTCTCTCTCTCTCTAACCCTTCTCTCTCTAACCCTTCTCTCTCTAACCCTCTCTCTAACCCTTCTCTCTCTCTCTAACCCTTCTCTCTCTAACCCCTCTCTCTCTAACCCCTCTCTCCCTTCTCTCTCTCTCTAACCCTTCTCTCTCTAACCCCTCTCTCTCTAACCCCTCTCTCTCTAACCCCTCTCTCTCTAACCCTTCTCTAACCCTCTCTCTCTCTCTCTAACCCTTCTCTCTCTAACCCTTCTCTCTCTAACCCCTCTCTCTAACCCTTTCTCTCTCTCTCTAACCCCTCTCTCTAACCCTTCTTCTCTCTCTAACCCTTCTCTCTCTAACCCTTCTCTAACCCTTCTACCTCTAACTCTCTCTCTCTCTCTAACCCTTCTCTCTCTCTCTCTCTCTCTAACCCTTCTCTCTCTAACCCTTCTCTCTCTGACCCCTCTCTCTCCCTTCTCTCTCTAACCCTTCTCTCTAACCCCTCTCTCTAACCCTTCTCTCTCTAACCCTTCTCTCTCTAACCCCTCTCTCTAACCCCTCTCTCTAACCCTTCTCTCTCTAACCCTTCTCTCTCACCCTTCTCTCTCTAACCCCTCTCTCTAACCCCTCTCTCTAACCCTTCTCTCTCTGTCTCTTTCTCTCTCTCTCCTCTCTCTCTCTCTCTCTCTCTCTCTCTCTAACCCTTCTCTCTCTCTCTCTCTAACCCTTCTCTCTCTCTCTCTAACCCTCTCTCTCTCTAACCCTTCTCTCTCTCTCTCTAAACCCTCTCTCTCCCTCTCTCTCTCCTAACCCTTCTCTCTCTCTCTCTCTCTAACCCTTCTCTCTAACCCTCTCTCTAACCCTTCTCTCTCTCTCTAACCCTTCTCTAACCCTTCTCTCTCTCTCTAACCCTTCTCTCTCTAACCCCTTCTCTCTCTAACCCCTCTCTCTAACCCTCTCTCTCTCTCTCTAACCCTTCTCTCTCTAACCCCTCTCTCTAACCCTTCTCTCTCTAACCCTTCTCTCTCTAACCCTTCTCTCTCTCTCTCTCTCTCCTTCTCTCTCTAACCCTTCTCTCTAACCTCTCTCTCTAACCCTTCTCTCTCTCTCTAACCCCTTCTCTAACCCTTTCTCTCTCTCTAACCCTTCTCTCCTAACCCTTCTCTCTCTAACCCCTCTCTCTAACCCTTCTCTCTCTCTAACCCCTCTCTCTCTAACCCCTCTCTCTAACCCTTCTCTCTCTAACCCCTCTCTCTAACCCTTCTCTCTAACCCTCTCTCTCTCTCTCTCTCTCTCTAACCCTTCTCTCTCTAACCCCTCTCTCTAACCCTTCTCTCTCTAACCCTTCTCTCTCTAACCCTTCTCTCTCTAACCCCTCCTCTCTCTCTCTCTAACCCTCTCTCTCCTCTCTCTCTAACCCTTCTCTCTCTCTAACCCTTCTCTCTCTAACCCTTCTCTCTCTACCCTTCTCTCTCTAACCCCTCTTCTCTAACCCTTCTCTCTCTCTCTTCTAACCCTTCTCTCTCCTACCCTTCCCTCTCTAACCCCTCTCTCTAACCCTTCTCTCTCTCTCTCTCTAACCCTTCTCTCTCTAACCCTTCTCTCTCTAACCCTTCTCTCTCTAACCCCTCTCTCTAACCCTTCTCTCTCTAACCCTTCTCTCTCTAACCCCTCTCTCTAACCCCTCTCTCTAACCCTCTCTCTCTAACCCTTCTCTCTCACCCTTCTCTCTCTAACCCCTCTCTCTAACCCCTCTCTCTAACCCTTCTCTCTCTGTCTCTTTCTCTCTCTCTCTCTCTCTCTCTCTCTCTGTCTCTCTCTCTAACCCTTCTCTCTCTCTCTCTCTAACCTTCTCTCTCTCTCTCTAACCCTTCTCTCTCTCTCTAACCCTTCTCTCTCTCTCTAACCCTTCTCTCTCTCTCTCTAACCCTTCTCTCTCTCTCTCTCTCTCTCCTAACCCTTCTCTCTCTCTCTAACCCTTCTCTCTAACCTCTCTCTCTAACCCTTCTCTCTCTCTCTAACCCTTCTCTAACCCTTCCCTCTCTCTCTCTCTAACCCTTCTCTCTCTAACCCTTCTCTCTCTAACCCCTCTCTCTAACCCTTCTCTCTCTCTCTAACCCTTCTCTCTCTAACCCCTCTCTCTCTAACCCCTCTCTAACCCTCTCTCTCTCTCTAACCCTTCTCTCTCTAACCCCTCTCTCTCTAACCCCTCTCTCTCTAACCCCTCTCTCTCTAACCCTTCTCTAACCCTTCTCTCTCTCTCTCTAACCCTTCTCTCTCTAACCCTTCTCTCTCTAACCCCTCTCTCTAACCCTTCTCTCTCTCTCTAACCCCTCTCTCTAACCCTTCTCTCTCTCTCTAACCCTTCTCTCTCTAACCCTTCTCTAACCCTTCTACCTCTAACCCTCTCTCTCTCTCTCTAACCCCTCTCTCTCTCTCTCTCTCTCTAACCCTTCTCTCTCTAACCCTTCTCTCTCTGACCCCTCTCTCTAGCCCTTCTCTCTCTAACCCTTCTCTCTCTAACCCCTCTCTCTAACCCTTCTCTCTCTAACCCTTCTCTCTCTAACCCCTCTCTCTAACCCCTCTCTCTAACCCTTCTCTCTCTAACCCTTCTCTCTCACCCTTCTCTCTCTAACCCCTCTCTCTAACCCCTCTCTCTAACCCTTCTCTCTCTGTCTCTTTCTCTCTCTCTCTCTCTCTCTCTCTCTGTCTCTCTCTCTAACCCTTCTCTCTCTCTCTCTCTAACCCTTCTCTCTCTCTCTCTAACCCTTCTCTCTCTCTCTAACCCTTCTCTCTCTCTCTAACCCCTCTCTCTCTCTCTCTCTAACCCTTCTCTCTCTCTCTCTCTCTCTCTAACCCCTTCTCTCTCTCTCTCTCTCTAACCCTTCTCTCTAACCTCTCTCTCTAACCCTTCTCTCTCTCTCTAACCCTTCTCTAACCCTTCTCTCTCTCTCTCTAACCCTTCTCTCTCTAACCCTTCTCTCTCTACCCCTCTCTCTAACCCTTCTCTCTCTCTCTAACCCTTCTCTCTCTAACCCCTCTCTCTAACCCTTCTCTCTCTAACCCTTCTCTCTCTAACCCTTCTCTCTCTCTCTCTCTCTCTCTCTCTCTCTCTCTAACCCTTCTCTCTAACCTCTCTCTCTAACCCTTCTCTCTCTCTCTAACCCTTCTCTAACCCTTCTCTCTCTCTCTCTAACCCTTCTCTCTCTAACCCTTCTCTCTCTAACCCCTCTCTCTAACCCTTCTCTCTCTCTCTAACCCTTCTCTCTCTAACCCCTCTCTCTAACCCTTCTCTCTCTAACCCTTCTCTCTCTAACCCTTCTCTCTCTAACCCTTCTCTCTCTCTCTCTCTCTCTCTAACCCTTCTCTCTCTAACCCCTCTCTCTAACCCTTCTCTCTAACCCTTCTCTCTCTAACCCTTCTCTCTCTAACCCCCTCTCTCTCTCTCTCTCTCTAACCCTCTCTCTCTCTCTCTCTAACCCTTCTCTCTCTCTAACCCTTCTCTCTCTAACCC
>NC_056443.1:36834687-36837187 GCF_018296145.1 Oncorhynchus tshawytscha | reverse complement strand
CTAACCCTTCTCTATCTAACCCTTCTCTCTCTAACCCTTCTCTCTCTAACCCCTCTCTCTAACCCTTCTCTCTCTAACCCTTCTCTCTCTAACCCTTCTCTCTCTAACCCTTCTCTAACCCTTCTACCTCTAACCCTCTCTCTCTCTCTCTCTCTAACCCTTCTCTCTCTCCTCTCTCTCTCTAACCCTGACCTCTCTCTCTCTCTCTCTCTCTCTAACCCTTCTCTCTCTAACCCTTCTCTCTCTACCCCTCTCTCTAGCCCTTCTCTCTCTAACCCTTCTCTCTCTAACCCCTCTCTCTAACCCTTCTCTCTCTAACCCCTCTCTCTAACCCCTCTCTCTAGTCTCTCTCTGTCTCTCTCTCTCTCTCTCTCTCTCTCTCTCTCTCTCTCTCTGTCCTCTCTCTAACCCCTCTCTCTCCTCTCTCTAACCCTTCTCTCTCTAACCCTCTCTCTCTAACCCTTCTCTCTCTAACCCTTCTCTCTCTAACCCCTCTCTCTAACCCTTCTCTCTCTAACCCCTCTTCTCTAACCCCTCCTCATCTCCTGGTCTTTAACCCCTCCTCTTCTCTAACTCCCCCTCATCTCCTCTTTAACCCCTCCTCTTCTCTAACTCCCCCTCATCTCCTCCTTAACCCCTCCTCTTCTCTCTCTCCTCCTCTCTCTCTCTCTAACCCTTCTCTCTCTCTCTCTCTCTCTAACCCTTCTCTCTCTCTCTCTCTCTCTAACCCTTCTCTCTCTCTCTCTCTAACCCTTCTCTCTCTCTCTCTCTCTCTCTCTCTCTCTACCTCTCTCTCTCTCTCTCTTTCTCTCTCTGTCTCTCTCTCAGTTGTTGTAACATCTCTACACCAGTGGGGGTCGCTATACTCTACACTAACACAGTAACAGATCAGAGACATGGTCTACAGTAACACAGTAACAGATCAGAGACATGGTTTACAGTAACACAACCTCTACATAGCTGTTATAACCTCGTCATAGCTGTTATAACCTCTTCATAGCTGTTATAACCTCTCCATAGTTGTTATAACCTCTTCATAGCTGTTATAACCTCTTCATAGTTATAACCTCTTCATAGGTGTTATAACCTCTTCATAGTTGTTATAACCTCTTCATAGTTGTTATAACCTCTTCATAGCTGTTATAACCTCTTCATAGCTGTTATAACCTCTTCATAGTTGTTATAACCTCTTCATAGTTGTTACAACCTCTTCATAGTTGTTATAACCTCTTCATAGCTGTTATAACCTCTTCATAGTTGTTATAACCTCTTCATAGCTGTTATAACCTCTTCATAGCTGTTATAACCTCTTCATAGCTGTTATAACCTCTTCATAGTTGTTATAACCTCTTCATAGCTGTTATAACCTCGCCATAGCTGTTATTGTTTGAGCTGTCCGGCTCCCTGTCCGTAGAGAGAGACCTGAGGATCCAGCTATAGGATTACGATCTGTTGACTAAACAGAGACTGTTATTGATCTGGAGAACAGATTCCTGTCCCACTATGGAGCGTGCTGTGGCTTACCTCAGTCTAACTGCCTGTAAGTGGGGTGTTCTGTTTAGGTTTAGTTATTCATTCCTAACTTTTAAAGGTGGTGAGGTTTGAGTTGAGGTTTGAGTTGAGGTTTGAGTTGAGGTTTGGGTTGAGGTTTGGTTTGAGGTTTGGGTTGAGGTTTGGGTTGAGGTTTGGGTTATGGTTTGAGATGAGGTTTGGGTTATGGTTAGAGATGACATCTCCGCCCACAACACCCTAGCCTTCTCCATTGTAATAGTGATCACTGTTGCCCCTAGTGGCTGGTTTTGAAGGGATCTCCAGATATCCTGGGTACCTCGAAGAAAGTTGAATATAGCCTTGGATGTCAAGTGACCTGTACTGGTTTGAGAGTGTGAATATGTTTGGTGTCACTTTATATCAGAGGACAGGCTCATAGTAATGTCTGGAAATGCCCTGGGTCAAAGTGACTGGTAGCCCTGGGGGTCAAAGTGACTGGTAGTCCTGGGGGTCAAAGAGACTGGTAGTCCTGGGGTCAAGGTGACTGGTTCTCCTGGGGGTCAAGGTGACTGGTTCTCCTGGGGGTCAAGGTGACTGGTTCTCCTGGGGGTCAAGGTGACTGGTTCTCCTGGGGTCAAAGTGACTGGTAGCCCTGGGGGTCAAAGTGACTGGTTCTCCTGGGGGTCAAAGTGACTGGTTCTCCTGGGGGTCAAAGTTACTGGTAGCCCTGGGGGTCAAAGGGACTGGTAGCACTGGGGGTCAAAGGGACTGGTTCTCCTGGGGGTCAAAGTGACTGGTAGCCCTGGGGATCAAAGTGACTGGTACTCCTGGGGGTCAAAGTGACTGGTACTCCTGGGGGTCAAAGTGACTGGTACTCCTGGGGGTCAAAGTGACTGGTTTTCCTGGGGTCAAAGTGACTGGTACTCCTGGGGGTCAAAGTGACTGGTACTCCTGGGGTCAAAGTGACTGGTTTTCCTGGGGGTCAAAGTGACTGGTACTCCTGGGGGTC
>NC_056443.1:36804687-36832187 GCF_018296145.1 Oncorhynchus tshawytscha | reverse complement strand
TAGTTGTTGTTGCCATCCTGTACCTGTCCCGCAGGTGTGATGTTTGGATGTACCGATCCTGTGCAGGTGTTGTTACACATGGTCTGCCACTGCGAGGACGATCAGCTGTCCTGTCTTCCTGTAGCGCTGTCTTAGGCGTCTCACAGTACAGACATTGCAATTTATTGCCCTGGCCACATTTGCAGTCCTCATGCCTCCTTGCAGCAGGCCTAAGGCACGTTCACGCAGATGAACAGGGATCCTGGGCATCTTTCTTTTGGTGTTTATCAGAGTCAGTAGTAAGGCCTATTTAGTGTCCTAAGTCATAACTGTGACCTTAATTGCCAACCGTCTGTAACCTGTTAGTGTCTTAACGACTGTTCCACAGGTGCATGTTCATTAATTGTTTATGGTTTATTGAACAAGCATGGGAAACAGTGTTTAAACCCTTTACAATGAAGATCTGTGAAGTTATTTGGATTTTTATGAATTATCTTTGAGAGACAGGGTCCTGAAAAAGGGACGCTTCGTTTTTGATGAGTTTATGTCTTTGGGTTAGAAGTCATGGCTAGTACAGTAGAAAGAGGAGTATAGGAAGTGCTCCTAAGGTACACAATAGTACATTTTGGTAGACAGAAGGTGCTCTTTGGTAAAAGGGGGGAATTAGTCATCAAAATAAAGGAGGACCAAGGCACTCTTCATATAATTAATTAAAATGCCTTTATTAGTACGGCATGTTCAATATAAACAAAGGTTTTTAAAACGACGCGCTTCGGCAGCATGACCTTCGTCAGGGAGCACTGACTATTATGTCTTAGGGTCAGATGTCATGACCTTCGTCAGGGAGCACTGACTATTATGTCTTAGGGTCAGATGTCATGACCTTTGTCAGGGAGCACTGACTATTATGTCTTAGGGTCAGATGTCATGACCTTCGTCAGGGAGCACTGACTATTATGTCTTAGGGTCAGATGTCATGACCTTCGCCAGGGAGTACTGACTATGTCTTAGGGTCAGATGTCATGACCTTCGTCAGGGAGCACTGACTATTATGTCTTAGGGTCAGATGTCATGACCTTCGTCAGGGAGCACTGACTATTATGTCTTAGGGTCAGATGTCATGACCTTTGTCAGGGAGCACTGACTATTATGTCTTAGGGTCAGATGTCATGACCTTCGTCAGGGAGCACTGACTATTATGTCTTAGGGTCAGATGTCATGACCTTCGTCAGGGAGCACTGACTATTATGTCTTAGGGTCAGATGTCATGACCTTCGCCAGGGAGTACTGACTATGTCTTAGGGTCAGATGTCATGACCTTTGTCAGGGAGTACTGACTATTATGTCTTAGGGTCAGATGTCATGACCTTTGTCAGGGAGTACTGACTATTATGTCTTAGGGTCAGATGTCATGACCTTCGTCAGGGAGTACTGACTATTATGTCTTAGGGTCAGATGTCATGACCTTCGTCAGGGAGCACTGACTATTATGTCTTAGGGTCAGATGTCATGACTTTCGTCAGGGAGTACTGACTATTATGTCTTAGGGTCAGATGTCATGACCTTCGTCAGGGAGTACTGACTATTATGTCTTAGGGTCAGATGTCATGACCTTCGTCAGGGAGCACTGACTATTATATCTTAGGGTCAGATGTCATGACCTTCGTCAGGGAGCACTGACTATTATGTCTTAGGGTCAGATGTCATGACCTTCGTCAGGGAGTACTGACTATTATGTCTTAGGGTCAGATGTCATGACCTTCGTCAGGGAGCACTGACTATTATGTCTTAGGGTCAGATGTCATGACCTTCGTCAGGGAGTACTGACTATTATGTCTTAGGGTCAGATGTCATGACCTTCGTCAGGGAGTACTGACTATTATGTCTTAGGGTCAGATGTCATGACCTTCGTCAGGGAGCACTGACTATTATGTCTTAGGGTCAGATGTCATGACCTTCGTCAGGGAGTACTGACTATTATGTCTTAGGGTCAGAAGTCATGGCCTTCGTCAGGGAGTACTGACTATTATGTCTTAGGGTCAGATGTCATGACCTTCGTCAGGGAGTACTGACTATTATGTCTTAGGGTCAGATGTCATGATCTTCGTCAGGGAGCACTGACTATTATGTCTTAGGGTCAGATGTCATGACCTTCGTCAGGGAGTACTGACTATTATGTCTTAGGGTCAGAAGTCATGGCCTTCGTCAGGGAGTACTGACTATTATGTCTTAGGGTCAGATGTCATGACCTTCGTCAGGGAGTACTGACTATTATGTCTTAGGGTCAGATGTCATGACCTTCGTCAGGGAGCACTGACTATTATGTCTTAGGGTCAGATGTCATGACCTTCGTCAGGGAGCACTGACTATTATGTCTTAGGGTCAGATGTCATGGCTTGCCTCATTCCTTCGACGATGAGAGCGAATCCACTGAACTGAACTGTAATCAAACCCCTGCTTACACTTTCATCTTTCATCAAGGACGTCAGTATATTTGCTATCAGCATCATGACAACGACAATGCACATTTTTAGTAGATTTGGATAGAAAACACTCTAAAGTTTCTAAAACTGTTTGAATGATGTCTGTGAGGAAAACAGAACTCATATGGCAGGCAAAAACCTGAGAAGAAATCCAAACAGGAAGTGGGAAATCTGAGGTTGGTCGATTTTCAACTCATTCCCTATTGAAGATACAGTGGGATATTGGTCATGTTGCACTTCCTAAGGCCACCACTAGATGTCAACAGTCTTTGGAACCTTGTTTGATGCTTCTACTGTGAGGTGAGGGCGAATGAGAGGGGAATGAGTCAGAGGTCTGGCAGAATGCCTTGAGCTCGTGACGCTCGTTCACATGAGGGCGAGCTCTGTTCCATCGCAATTCTACAGACAAAGGAATTCTCCGGTTGGAACATTGTTGAAGATTTGTGTTAAAAACAGCCTAAGGATTGATTCTGTACTTTGTTTGACATGTTTCTACGGACTGTAACGGAACTTTTTGACATTTCGTCTGCTCGTGCATCATGAAGTTGGATTACAGGGCTGAACGCCCTAACAACAAGGAGGAATTTGGACATAAATGATGGCCATTATCGAACAAAACAAACATTTATTGTGGAACTGGGATTCCTGGGAGTGCATTCTGATGAAGATCATCAAAGGTAAGTGAATATTTCTAATGTTAATTCTGACTTCTGTTGAATGCACAACATGGCGGATATCTCTTTGGCTGTTTTGGTCTCTGAGCGTCGTACTCAGATTATTGCATGGTTGGCTTTTTCCATAAAGCTTTTTTGAAGTCTGACACAGCGGTTGCATTAAGGAGATTTGTATAACTATAATATCATCTACATTTATGGATTCTAGAAATCTCCTGGAACTCTCCTAGAACTCTCCTGGTACTCTCCTGGAACTCTTCTAGAACTCTCCTGGTACTCTTCTAGAACTCTTCTGGAACTCTCCTGGAACCCTCCTGGAACCCTCCTGGAACTCTTCTAGAACTCTCCTGGAACTCTCCTAGAACTCTTCTAGAACTATTCTAGAACTCTCCTGGAACTCTCCTGGAACTCTCCTGGAACTCTTCTAGTACTCTTCTGGAACTCTCCTGGAACTCTTCTGGAACTCTTCTGGAAATCTCCTGGAACTCTCCTGGAACACTTCTGGAACTCTCCTGGAACTCTTCTAGTACTCTTCTAGAACTCTCCTGGAACTCTTCTAGAACTCTTCTGGAACTCTCCTGGCACTCTTCTGGAACTCTGCTGGAACTCTTCTGGAACCCTCCTGGAACCCTCCTGGAACTCTTCTGGAACTCTCCTGGAACTTTTTTAGAACACTGCTGGAACTCTCCTGGAACTCTTCTAGTACTCTTCTGGAACTCTCCTGGAACTCTTCTGGAACCCTTCTGGAAATCTCCTGGAACTCTCCTGGAACACTTCTGGAACTCTCCTGGAACTCTTCTAGTACTCTTCTAGAACTCTCCTGGAACTCTTCTAGAACTCTTCTGGAACTCTCCTGGCACTCTTCTGGAACTCTGCTGGAACTCTTCTGGAACCCTCCTGGAACCCTCCTGGAACTCTTCTGGAACTCTCCTGGAACTTTTTTAGAACACTGCTGGAACTCTTCTGGAACTCTCCTGGAACTCTTCTAGGACTCTCCTGGAACTCAACTTGGAACTCTTCTGGAACTCTTTCTTGAACTCTGCTGGAACTCTTCTAGAACTTTCCTGGAACTCTCCTGGAACACTTCTGGAACCCTCCTGGAACTCTCCTAGAACTCTTCTAGAACTCTCCTGGAACTCAACTTGGAACTCTTCTGGAACTCTTTCTTGAACTCTCCTGGCACTCTTCTGGAACTCTCCTGGAACTCTCCTGGAACTCTCCTGGAACACTCCTGGAACTCTTCTGGAACTCTCCTGGAACTATCCTGGAACCCTCCTGGAACCCTCCTGGAACTCTCCTGGAACTCTTCTAGAACTCTCCTAGAACTCAACTTGGAACTCTTCTGGAACTCTTCTGGAACTCTTTCTTGAACTCTGCTGGAACTCTTCTAGAACTTTCCTGGAAATCTCCTGGAACTCTTCTGGAACTCTCCTGGAACTTTCCTGGAACTCTTCTAGAACTCTCTGGAACTCTCCTGGAACTCTTCTGGAACTCTTCTAGAACTCTCCTGGAACTCTTCTAGAACTCTCCTGGAACACTCCTGGAACTCTTCTGGAACTCTCCTGGAACTATCCTGGAACCCTCCTGGAACTCTTCTGGAACTCTCCTGGAACTATCCTGGAACACTCCTGGAACTCTCCTGGAACACTCCTGGAACTCTTCTGGAACTCTCCTGGAACTATCCTGGAACCCTCCTGGAACCCACCTGGAACCCTCCTGGAACTCTTCTGGAACTCTCCTGGAACTCTTCTAGAACTCTCCTGGAACTCAACTTGGAACTCTTCTGGAACTCTTCTGGAACTCTTTCTTGAACTCTGCTGGAACTCTCCTGGAGCTATCCTGGAACTCTTCTGGAACTCTCCTGGAACTCTCCTGGAACACTCCTGGAACTCTTCTGGAACTATCCTGGAACTATCCTGGAACTATCCTGGAATTCTCCTGGAACTCTCCTGGAACTCTCCTGGAACTCTTCTAGAACTCTCCTGGAACTCTCCTAGAACTCTCGTGGAACTCTCCTAGAACTCTTCGGGACCTCTCCTGGAACCCTCCTGTAACTCTCCTGGAACTCTTCTGGAACCCTCCTGGAACTCTCCTAGAACTCTCCTAGAACTCTCCTGGAACTCTCCTGGAACTCTCCTGGCACTCTTCTGGAACTCTCCTGGAACTCTTCTGGAACCCTCCTGGAACCCTCCTGGAACTCTTCTGGAACTCTCCTGGAACTTTTTTAGAACTCTGCTGGAACTCTTCTGGAACTCTCCTGGAACTCTTCTAGGACTCTCCTGGAACTCTCCTAGAACTCTCCTGGAACTCTTCTGGAACTCTTTCTTGAACTCTGCTGGAACTCTTCTAGAACTTTCCTGGAACTCTCCTGGAACACTTCTGGAACTCGTCTGGAACTCTCCTAGAACTCTTCTAGAACTCTCCTGGAACTCAACTTGGAACTCTTCTGGAACTCTTTCTTGAACTCTCCTGGCACTCTTCTGGAACTCTTCTGGAACTCTACTGGAACTCTCCTGGAACTCTCCTGGAACTCTCCTGGAACTCTCCTGGAACCCTCCTGGAACCCTCCTGGAACTCTTCTGGAACTCTCCTGGAACTTTTCTAGAACTCTGCTGGAACTCTTCTGGAACTCTACTGGAACTCTTCTAGAACTCTCCTGGAACTCAACTTGGAACTCTTCTGGAACTCTTCTGGAACTCTTTCTTGAACTCTCCTGGAACTCTTCTGGAACTCTTCTGGAACTCTTCTGGAACTATCCTGGAACCATCCTGGAACTATCCTGGAACTCTTCTGGAACTCTCCTGGAACTCTTCTGGAACTCTTCTGGAACTCTCTGGAATTCTCCTGGAACTCTCCTGGAACTCCCCTGGAACTCTTCTAGAACTCTCCTGGAACTCTCCTAGAACTCTCGTGGAACTCTCCTAGAACTCTTCGGGACCTCTCCTGGAACCCTCCTGTAACTCTCCTGGAACTCTTCTGGAACCCTCCTGGAACTCTCCTAGAACTCTCCTGGAACTCTTCTGGAACTCTTCTAGAACTCTCCTGGAACTCTCCTGGAACTCTCCTGGAACTCTCCTGGAACTCTTCTGGAACTCTCCTGGAACTCTCCTAGAACTCTCCTGGAACTCTTCTGGAACGCTCCTGGAACTCTCCTGGAACTCTTCTGGAACTCTTCTGGAACTCTCCTGGAACTCTCCTGGAACTCTCCTGTAACTCTTCTGTAACTCTTCTGTAACTCTTCTGGAACGCTCCTGGAACTCTTCTGGAACTCTTTTGGAACGCTCCTGGAACTCTTCTGGAACTCTCCTGGAACTCTCCTGTAACTCTTCTGTAACTCTTTTGGAACTCTTTTGGAACTCTTCTGGAACTCTTCTGGAACTCTCCTGGAACTCTTCTAGAACTTGATAAGTTCAAGAGGAAGGTTCCTCCTAAAATCACTGTCCAGATCTCGACGACTACCTTGGTAGCATACTGTGTGTGTTTCTATCACTCCAAGTGAAGTGAGGCATCACAGCACACACCCCATATACTTTCTCCTCTTCATCCCTTCACATAGCCTACTTATTTTATATTTTTCGCTCTCTCTCTTTCGCTCGCTCTCACTCACACACACTTTATCTCTCTTTTGCTCGATAATGCTCACTTTCTCTCTCTCTTCCTCTCTCCATCCATTTTCGTTCATCCCTCCATCGGTCTCTCAACCACAGATCTGTTAAATGCCCCATTTGTCATCTCCGACATGACAAGAACAGAACCAGTGAAAACACACTGATAGGAACCTGATGTGCTCCTGTCTGCGTGAACCACACACACTGCTACATGCTTAGTAGACATTCTTACATCGAAAAGTTAATCGCTGTGAAAACACTTTTCTGTCTGTGTCTGTCTGTCTGTCTGTCTGTCTGTCCCTCCCTCCCTCCCTCCCTCCCTCCCTCCCTCCCTCCCTCCCTCCCTCCCTCCCTCCCTCCCTCCCTCCCTCCCTCCCTCCCTCCCTCCCTCCCTCCCTCCCTCCCTCCCTCACTCACTCACTCACTCACTCACTCACTCACTCACTCCCTCACTCACTCACTCACTCACTCACTCACTCCTCACTCCCACCCTCATTCACTCACTCCCACCCTCACTCACTCACTCCCTCCCTCCCACCCTCCCTCTTTCCCTCCCTCTTTCCCTCCCACCCTCCCTCTTTCCCTCCCACCCTCCCTCTTTCCCTCCATCCCTCCCTCCATCCATGCGTCTTTTACAGAAGTTGAATCTCCAGTTGGACAATAAAGTGTTGTCTTCCCCCTCCCCCCGCTCTTCATCACACACTGTCACAGGGACAGGAGAAACTGGTGTCACGGTTCCAACAGAAGACTGTCAAGTGGTGGTGGCCGTGTGTGTGTGTGGTGTGTGTGTGTGTGACTGCAAACAAGGACAAATCATCACTGTGAGTAGACGCACACACACGCATGCTGAGTCCGACCATACACACACACACACACACGCACAAACATGCTGAGTCCGACCACACAGACACACACACACACATGCTGAGTCCGACCTCGCACACACACACACACATGCTAAGTCCGACCACACAGACACACACACACACATGCTGAGTCCGACCTCGCACACACACACACGCATGCTGAGTCCGACCTCGCACACACACACGCATGCTGAGTCCGACCTCGCACACACACACATGCTGAGTCCGACCACAGACACACACACATCTATTCTTTACTATTACATCTTAGCTGCTCATCCATATATTTTATATTTATACATTCTCATCCCGTTCCTTTACTAGATTGTGTATTAGGTTTTGTTGTGGAATTTGTTAGATATTACTGCCATACTGATATTACTGCCATGTCAGAACTAGAAGCATAAGCATTTCTCTACACTCGCAATAACATCTGCTAACCATGTGACCAATAACATCTGCTAACCATGTGACCAATAACATCTGCTAACCATGTGACCAATAACATCTGCTAACCATGTGTATGTGACCAATAACATCTGCTAACCATGTGTATGTGACCAATAACATCTGCTAACCATGTGTATGTGACCAATAACATCTGCTAACCATGTGACCAATAACATCTGCTAACCATGTGCATGTGACCAATAACATCTGCTAACCATGTGGATGTGACCAATAACATCTGCTAACCCATGTGACCATTAACATCTCATAACCATGTGACCAATAACATCTGCTAACCATGTGACCAATAACATCTGCTAACCATGTGACCATTAACATCTCATAACCATGTGACCAATAACATCTGCTAACCATATGACCAATAACATCTGCTAACCAGGTGACCATTAACATCTGCTAACCATGTGTCCAATAACATCTGCTAACCATGTGACCAATAACATCTGCTAACCATGTGACCAATAACATCTGCTAACCATGTGACCAATAACATCTGCTAACCCATGTGTATGTGACCAATAACATCTGCTAACCAGGTGACCATTAACATCTGCTAACCATGTGACCAATAACATCTGCTAACCCATGTGTATGTGACCAATAACATCTGCTAACCATGTGACCAATAACATCTGCTAACCATGTGACCAATAACATCTGATAACCATGTGACCAATAACATCTGCTAACCATGTGACCAATAACATCTGCTAACCATGTGACCAATAACATCTGATAACCATGTGACCAATAACATCTGCTAACCATGTGACCAATAACATCTGCTAACCCATGTGTATGTGACCAATAACATCTGCTAACCATGTGACCAATAACATCTGCTAACCATGTGACCAATAACATCTGATAACCATGTGACCAATAACATCTGCTAACCATGTGACCAATAACATCTGCTAACCATGTGACCAATAACATCTGCTAACCCATGTGTATGTGACCAATAACATCTGCTAACCAGGTGACCATTAACATCTGCTAACCATGTGACCAATAACATCTGCTAACCCATGTGTATGTGACCAATAACATCTGCTAACCATGTGACCAATAACATCTGCTAACCATGTGACCAATAACATCTGATAACCATGTGACCAATAACATCTGATAACCATGTGACCAATAACATCTGCTAACCATGTGACCAATAACATCTGCTAACCATGTGACCAATAACATCTGCTAACCATGTGACCAATAACATCTGCTAACCATGTGACCAATAACATCTGCTAACCATGTGACCAATAACATCTGCTAACCATGTGACCAATAACATCTGCTAACCATGTGACCAATAACATCTGCTAACCATGTGTATGTGACCAATAACATCTGCTAACCATGTGACCAATAACATCTGCTAACCATGTGACCAATAACATCTGCTAACCATGTGACCAATAACATCTGCTAACCATGTGACCAATAACATCTGCTAACCATGTGTATGTGACCAATAACATCTGCTAACCATGTGACCAATAACATCTGCTAACCATGTGACCAATAACATCTGCTAACCATGTGACCAATAACATCTGCTAACCTTGTGACCAATAACATCTGCTAACCCATGTGTATGTGACCAATAACATCTGCTAACCAGGTGACCATTAACATCTGCTAACCATGTGACCAATAACATCTGCTAACCCATGTGTATGTGACCAATAACATCTGCTAACCATGTGACCAATAACATCTGCTAACCATGTGACCAATAACATCTGATAACCATGTGACCAATAACATCTGCTAACCATGTGACCAATAACATCTGCTAACCATGTGACCAATAACATCTGCTAACCATGTGACCAATAACATCTGCTAACCATGTGACCAATAACATCTGCTAACCATGTGTATGTGACCAATAACATCTGCTAACCATGTGACCAATAACATCTGCTAACCATGTGACCAATAACATCTGCTAACCATGTGACCAATAACATCTGCTAACCATGTGACCAATAACATCTGCTAACCCATGTGTATGTGACCAATAACATCTGCTAACCAGGTGACCATTAACATCTGCTAACCATGTGACCAATAACATCTGCTAACCCATGTGTATGTGACCAATAACATCTGCTAACCATGTGACCAATAACATCTGCTAACCATGTGACCAATAACATCTGCTAACCATGTGACCAATAACATCTGCTAACCATGTGACCAATAACATCTGCTAACCATGTGACCAATAACATCTGCTAACCATGTGACCAATAACATCTGCTAACCATGTGACCAATAACATCTGCTAACCATGTGACCAATAACATCTGCTAACCATGTGACCAATAACATCTGCTAACCATGTGACCAATAACATCTGCTAACCATGTGACCAATAACATCTGCTAACCCATGTGTATGTGACCAATAACATCTGCTAAACAGGTGACCATTAACATCTGCTAACCATGTGACCAATAACATCTGCTAACCCATGTGTATGTGACCAATAACATCTGCTAACCATGTGACCAATAACATCTGCTAACCATGTGACCAATAACATCTGATAACCATGTGACCAATAACATCTGCTAACCATGTGACCAATAACATCTGCTAACCATGTGTATGTGACCAATAACATCTGCTAACCACGTGACCAATAACATCTGCTAACCATGTGACCAATAACATCTGCTAACCATGTGACCAATAACATCTGCTAACCATGTGACCAATAACATCTGCTAACCATGTGACCAATAACATCTGCTAACCATGTGACCAATAACATCTGCTAACCATGTGCATGTGACCAATACAATGATATTTGATTTGAAGGTTCAATTTGACATGAAAAGTAGACATGTTTCTAGACATAGTTTCAGAACAGGAGCAGGATGCGAGACCAGCAGGACAGGGAAGAGATGCGAGACCAGCAGGACAGGGAAGAGATGAGAGACCAGCAGGACAGGGAAGAGATGAGAGACCAGCAGGACAGGACAGAGATGAGAGACCAGCAGGACAGGGAAGAGATGAGAGACCATCAGGACAGGACAGAGATGAGAGACCAGCAGGACAGGGAAGAGATGAGAGACCAGCAGGACAGGGAAGAGATGAGAGACCAGCAGGATAGGGCAGAGATGATGAATTGTCTCTGGCCCACTCCCAGTTAGGGGGAGTGATGAGCTCTACAGCAGAGTCTCACAACTCAATCGCTGGTTGAAAACTGTTTTCTGCCCCTCCCAAAAGTTAGAATTTGTAGATAATTGGCCCTCTTTCTGGGACTCACCCACAAACAGGACCAAGCCTGACCTGCTGAGGAGTGACGGACTCCATCCTAGCTGGAGGGGTGCTCTCATCTTATCTACCAACATAGATAGGGCTCTAACTCCTCTAGCTCCACAATGAAATAGGGTGCAGGCCAGGCAGCAGGCTGTTAGCCAGCCTGCCAGCATAGCGGAGTCTGCCACTAGCACAGTCAGTGTAGTCAGCTCAGCTATCACCATTGAGACCGTGTCTGTGCCTCGACCTAGGTTGGGCAAAACTAAACATGGCGGTGTTCGCCTTAGCAATCTCACTAGGATAAAGACCACCTCCATTCCTGTCATTATTGAAAGAGATCATGATACCTCACATCTCAAAATAGGGCTACTTAATTAATGTTAGATCCCTCACTTCAAAGGCAATTATAGTCAATGAACTAATCACTGACCATAATCTTGATGTGATTGGCCTGACTGAAACATGGCTTAAGCCTAATGAATTTACTGTGTTAAATGAGGCATCACCTCCTGGCTACACTAGTGAACATATCCCCCGTGCATCCCGCAAAGGCAGAGGTGTTGCTAACATTTACGATAGCAAATTTCAATTTACCAAAAAAAAATGACGTTTTCGTCTTTTGAGCTTCTAGTCATGAAATCTATGCAGCAACTCAATCACTTTTTATAGCTACTGTTTACAGGCCTCCTGGGCCATATACAGCGTTCCTCACTGAGTTCCCTGAATTCCTATCGGACCTTGTAGTCATAGCAGATAATATGCTATTCTTTGGTGACTTTAATATTCACATGGAAAAGTCCACAGACCCACTCCAAAAGGCTTTCGGAGCCATCATCGACTCAGTGGGTTTTGTCCAACATGTCTCTGGACCCACTCACTGTCACAGTCATACGCTGGACCTAGTTTTGTCCCATGGAATAAATGTTGTGGATCTTAATGTTTTTCCTCATAATCCTGGACTATCGGACCACTATTTTATTACGTTTGCAATTGCAACAAATAATCTGCTCAGACCCCAACCAAGGAGCATCAAAAGTCGTGCTATAAATTCACAGACAACACAAATATTCCTTGATGAACTTCCAGATTCCCTCTGCCTACCCAAGGACGCCAGAGGACAAAAATCAGTTAACCACCTAACTGAGGAACTCAATTTAACCTTGAGTAATACCCTAGATGCAGTTGCACCCCTAAAAACTAAAACCATTTCTCATAAGAAACTAGCTCCCTGGTACACAGAAAATACCCGAGCTCTGAAGCAAGCTTCCAGAAAATTGGAACGGAAATGGCGCCACACCAAACTGGAAGTCTTCCGACTAGCTTGGAAAGACAGTACCGTGCAGTACCGAAGAGCCCTCACTGCTGCTCCACCAAACAGGAAGTCTTCCGACTAGCTTGGAAAGACAGTACCGTGCCGTATCGAAGAGCCCTCACTGCTGCTCCACCAAACTGGAAGTCTTCCGACTAGCTTGGAAAGACAGTACCGTAGAGCCCTTACTGCTGCTCCACCAAACTGGAAGTCTTCCGACTAGCTTGGAAAGACAGTACCGTGCAGTATCGAAGAGCCCTCACTGCTGCTTGATCATCCTATTTTTCCAACTTAATTGAGAAAAATAAGAACAATCCGAAATTCCTTTTTGATACTGTCGCAAAGCTAACTAAAAAGCAGCATTCCCCAAGAGAGGATGACTTTCACTTTAGCAGTGATAAATTCATGAACTTCTTTGAGGAAAAGATTATGATTATTAGAAAGCAAATTACGGACTCCTCTTTAAATCTGCGTATTCCTTCAAAGCTCAGTTGTCCTGAGTCTGCACAACTCTCCCAGGACCTAGGATCAAGAGAGACGCTCAAGTGTTTAGTACTATATCTCTTGACACAATTTATGAACATTTGAACATCTTGGCCATGTTCTGTTATAATCTCCACCCGGCACAGCCAGAAGAGGACTGGCCACCCCACATAGCCTGGTTCCTCTCCAGGTTTCTTCCTAGGTTTTGGCCTTTCTAGGGAGTTTTTCCTAGCCACCGTGCTTCTACACCTGCATTGCTTGCTGTTTGGGGTTTTAGGCTGGGTTTCTGTACAGCACTTTGAGATATCAGCTGATGTACGAAGGGCTATATAAATACATTTGATTTGATTTGACAGGAGCAGGATGAGAGACCAGCAGGAGAGAGCAGAGATGAGAGACCAGCAGGAGAGAGCAGAGATGAGTGACCAGCAGGATGGAGCAGAGATGAGAGACCAGCAGGATGGAGCAGAGATGAGAGACCAACAGGAGAGAGCAGAGAGGAGAGACCAGCAGGACAGGAGCAGGATGAGAGACCAGCAGGAGAGAGCAGAGATGAGAGACCAGCAGGAGAGATCAGAGATGAGAGACCAGCAGGATGGAGCAGAGATGAGAGACCAGCAGGACAGGGCAGAGATGAGAGACCAGCAGGACAGGAGCAGGATGAGAGACCATCAGGACAGGACAGAGATGAGAGACCAGCAGGACAGGGCAGTGATGAGAGACCAGCAGGACAGTGCAGAGATGAGAGACCAGCAGGACAGTGCAGAAATGAGAGACCATCAGGACAGGAGCAGGATGAGAGACCAGCAGGACAGGGAAGAGATAACTACATTTGTAGTCTGTAAAAGTCTAAAAGTTCCCAGAACATATGTAGTCTCTAAAGGTTCCCAGAACATATGTAGTCTCTAAAGGTTCCCAGAACATATGTAGTCTCTAAAAGTTCCCCGAACATATGTAGTCTGTAAAGGTTCCCAGAACATATGTAGTCTCTAAAGGTTCCCAGAACATTGGTAGTCTCTAAAGGTTCCCAGAACATAGTAGTCTCTAAGAGTTCCCAGAACATATGTAGTCTCTAAAGGTTCCCAGAACATATGTAGTCTCTAAAAGTTCCCAGAACATTTGTAGTCTCTAAAGGTTCCCAGAACATATGTAGTCTCTAAATGTCTCTAAAAGTTCCTAGAACATTTGTAGTCTCTAAAAGTTCCCAGAACATATGTAGTCTCTAAATGTCTCTAAAAGTTCCCAGAACATATGTAGTCTCTAAAAGTCTCTAAAAGTTTCCAGAACTTTTGTAGTCTCTAAAAGTTTACAGAACTTTTGTAGTCTCTAAAAGTTCCCAGAACATATGTAGTCTCTAAAAGTTCCCAGAACATATGTAGTCTCTAAAGGTTCCCAGAACATATGTAGTCTCTAAAAGTTCCCAGAACATTTGTAGTCTCTAAAGGTTCCCAGAACATATGTAGTCTCTAAAAGTTCCTAGAACATTTGTAGTCTCTAAAAGTTCCCATAACATATGTAGTCTCTAAAGGTTCCCAGAACATATGTTGTCTCTAAAAGTTCCCAGAACATATGTAGTCTCTAAATGTCGCTAAAAGTTCCCAGAACATATGTAGTCTCTAAAAGTCTCTAAAAGTTTCCAGAACTTTTGTAGTCTCTAAAAGTTCCCAGCACATTTGTAGTCTCTAAAAGTTCCCAGAACATTTGTAGTCTCTAAAAGTTCCCAGAACATATGTAGTCTCTAAAGGTTCCCAGAACCAATGTAGTCTCTAAAGGTTCCCAGAACATTTGTAGTCTCTAAAGGTTCCCAGGACATATATATTCTCTAAGAGTTCCCAGAACATATGTAGTCTCTAAAGGTTCCCAGAACATATGTTGTCTCTAAAGGTTCCCAGAACATATGTAGTCTCTAAAGGTTCCCAGAACATTTGTAGTCTCTAAATGTGTAGTCTTTTGACCTCACAATTATGTTACTAGTGATGTCTCAATTTGAACTTTTTCTCTAATTTCTTTTTAAAAATTATAGTTATAATTTATTTTCTCCAGATGTCCAGAGACACCATTCCTGTGGTTCTCCTCTCCCTACAAGACTTTAAAATACATCCTGTGGGGAGAAATTCCTCATCCTCCTCTTCATCCTCTTCTTCATCTTCGTCGGAGTGTTCCGCTACTCCTTCCATGTGAGCATATTGAAGAGGAGGAGAGTGGAAAGGGAAGAGAGGAAGAGGGAGGGAGGAGGAGAGTAGGAAGGGAAGAGAGGAAGAGGGAGAGGAGGAGAGTAGGAAGGGAAGAGAGGGAGCGGAGGGGGTGGGAACAGAAGAGAGGAGGAGAGTGGGAAGGGAAGAGAAGAGAAGAGAGGAGAGGAAGAGAGTGGGAAGGGAACAGAAGAGAGGAGAGGAGGAGAGTGGGAAGGGAAGAGAAGAGAGGAGAGGAGGAGAGTGGGAAGGGAACAGAAGAGAGGTGAGGGAGAGAATGGGAAGAGAAGAGAGAAGAGAAGAGAAGAGAAGAGAAGAGAAGAGAAGAGAAGAGAAGAGAAGAGAAGAGAAAGGAAGAATGGGAAGAGAAAGAAGGACGAGGGAGAGGAGGAGAGTGGGAAGGGAACAGAAGAGAGGTTAGGAAGAGGGAGAGAATGGGAACAGAAGAGAGGAGAGGAAAGAGTGGGAAGAGAAGAGAAGAGAAGAGAGGTGAGGAAGAGGGAGAGAATGGGAAGAGAAGAGAAGAGAGGTGAGGAAGAGGGAGAGAATGGGAAGAGAAGAGAAGAGAGGTGAGGAAGAGGGAGAGAATGGGAAGAGAAGAGAAGAGAGGTGAGGAAGAGGGAGAGAATGGGAAGGGAGGAGAGGAAGTGGGAGTATAGTTTCAGTGTGTGTCAATGTCTCTGTGTGTGTGTGTGTGTGTGTGTGTGTGTGTGTGTGTGTGTGTGTCAGTGTGTGTGTGTGTGTGTGTGTGTGTGTGTGTGTCAGTGTGTGTGTGTGTGTGTCTGTGTGTGTGTGGGTGTCTGTGTGTGTGTGGGTGTCTGTGTGTGTGTGTGTGTGTGTGTGTGTGTCAGTGTGTGTGTGTGTGCGTGTGTGTGTGTGTCAGTGTGTGTGTGTGTCAGTGTGTGTGTGTCAGTGTGTGTGTGTCAGGGTGTGTGTGTCAGAGTGTGTGTGTCAGTGTGTGTGTCAGTGTGTGTGTCAGTGTGTGTGTCAGTGTGTGTGTGTCAGTGTGTGTGTGTCAGTGTGTGTGTGTGTCTGGGTGTGTGTGTGTGTGTGTGTGTGTGTGTGTGTGTGTCTGTGTGTGTGTGTGTGGGTGTCTGTGTGTGTGTGGGTGTGTCTGGGTGTGTCTGGGTGTGTGTGTGTCTGTCTGTCTGTCTGTGTTTCTCTCCACCTTTGACCAAGTCTTTAACGTCTCTCCCTCTAATCCCTCTTTCCTCCTTCCTTCATGTTGTCAGGAAGAGAGGAAATCGTTCCCTCTTTCCACAGCTAGGAGCTCCTTTCTCCTTTCCTTCACGCAGAGCGGGGGGGAGATCGGTCTCCCTCCTTCCTCCTCTCTTTCAACTTTCCCTCGTTCCCTGTTGTTCATCGTGCTCAGAGGCTGCTGATTTTCAAATAGCACACACACACACACACACACACACACACACACACACACACACACACACACACACACACAGAGAACTCTTGTGGCGGTTAACTAAAGACACCCAGAGATAAAGGCTGTCTCTATTGCTGTTCTGATTCATCTAGATCACAACAGTGTGTGTGTGTGTGTGTGTGTGTGTGTGTGTGTGTGTGTGTGTGTGTGTGTGTGTGTGTGGTACCCCGTAAGCATTAACTCAATGCTTTGACTTGCAGTATGCCATAGTGACTAAGTTAAGTTGTGCTTGAACTTGTGAAAATGTTTTATTGCCCACAGATGCGCACCATATATCAAAGAACAGACGGGAAGATCTGATTGGTTGTTCACTGCTATAGTATATCTTGTCGACCCACATCAACACTATGCTATTATTACTATTGTAGCAAAAGTTCTGGGAAGTAAGTTTCTGTCCAAACCGGGGTTTGATCATCAGATCTAGTGGAAGGTGACTTCAGGTACGAACCTACACCTTATTTAGAGTGGGAACCTCCCCACTGCCACCTTATTTAGAGTGGGTAGCACACCTAACGTGTCCCCACTGCCATGTCCTCTTATTTAGAGTGGGTAGCACACCTAACGATTCCCTTCAACTAGTGGCCTTATGGAAAAACTCTGCTATTCTCACAGCAGCAGATTCCCTCTGCCGTGTCCCCTCTGCCGTGATTCCCCTGTGTCCCCTCTGCCGATTCCCTCTGATTCCCTCGATTCCCTCTGCTGATTCCCTCTGCCGACCTGATTCCCTCTGCTGATTCCCTCTGCCGATTCCCTCTGCTGATTCCCTCTGCCGATTCCCTCTGCTGATTCCCTCTGATTCCCTCTGATTCCCTCTACCGATTCCCTCTGCCGATTCCCTCTGCCGATTCCCTCTGCCGATTCCCTCTGCTGATTCCCTCTGCCGATTCCCTCTGCCGATTCCCTCTGCCTGATTCCCTCTGCTGATTCCCTCTGCTGATTCCCTCTGCCGATTCCCTCTGCCGATTCCCTCTGCCGATTCCCTCTGCTGATTCCCTCTACTGATTCCCTCTACTGATTCCCTCTGCTGATTCCCTCTGACTGATTCCCTCTGCTGATTCCCTCTGATTCCCTCCTGATTCCCTCTGCTGATTCCCTCTGCTGATTCCCTCTGCTGATTCCCTCTGCTGATTCCCTCTACTGATTCCCTCTACTGATTCCCTCTGCTGATTCCATCTACTGATTCCCTCTGCCGATTCCCTCTGCTGATTCCCTCTGCTGATTCCCTCTGCTGATTCCCTCTACTGATTCCTCTACTGATTCCCTCTGCTGATTCCCTCTACTGATTCCCTCTACTGATTCCCTCTACTGATTCCCTCTGCTGATTCCCTCTGCTGATTCCCTCTACTGATTCCCTCTGCTGATTCCCTCTACTGATCCTCTACTGATTCCCTCTGCTGATTCCCTCTACTGATTGCCTCTACTGATTCCCTCTACTGATTCCCTCTGCTGTGTCCCATAACAAGTGTCAGGGTGACCATTGTTTTGTTGTTCTTTTTTTAAATCCGCAGCTTTAAATATGTGGCTGCCAAAACGTTACAGATAACATGTTATGCACAGTGTACAAAACATTAAGAACACCTGCTCTTTCCTTATGACGTAGACTGCCCAGGTGAATCCAAGTGAAAGATATGATCCCTTATTGATGTCACTTCAGTCAGTGTAGATGAAGGGGAGGAGACTTAGCAAACAGATCCCGCTGAAGGGATCAATATCGACTACATCTGGTGTAGCTTGGAGCGCGCCAAATTTTATTTTATAAAATTGTAATATTAAACATTCTTGAACATAAAACTGTCCTACATCAATTAAAAGCTTAACGTCTTGTTAAACCAACTGTATTTCAAAAAGGCTTCACTGTAAAAGCGAACCATGCGATTATCTGAGGACAAAGAAGATAAATAACAAAGAGGCGCACTGCCTCATTCACGCACCAGCAAGACTACTTTTCTAATGAGATACACCTTGGATAAACTACAAAAACTTGTTCGTTTTTCAAGGAACAAGCCTGAAACCCTTTCTAAAGACTGTTGACATCTAGTGGAAGCCATAGGAACTGCAATCTGGGTCCTATTTATTTTTATTTGCGGCAGGTTAGCCTAGTGGTTAGAGCGTTGGACTAGTAACCGGCAGGTTGCAAGTTCAAATCCCCGAGCTGACAAGGTACAAATCTGTCGATCTGCCCCTGAACAGGCAGTTAACCCACTGTTCCTAGGCCGTCATTGAAAATAAGAGTTTGTTCTTAACTGACTTGCCTAGTAAAATAAAGGTAAAATAAATCAATTTAATAAAAAATATCCCAGGCATTGAAATGGATTCTCCTCAGGTTTTCACCTATCAGTTCTGTTGTCACAGACAGCGTTGTAAAAGTGTTAGAAACGTCAGAGTGTTTTCTATCCAATGGTACCAACTATATTTATATCCTGGCTTCTGGGCCTGAGTAACAGGCAGTTTACTTTGGGCACATCATTCATTCAAACTTCCGAACACTGCTCCCTAGCCATAAGAGGATTTTTAAGTCTTGAGACATGGATTGTGTATGTCTGCCATTCAGAGGGTAAATGGTCAAGACAAAATATTGAAGTGCCTCTTAACAGGGTATGGTAGTAGGTGCCAGGTGCACCGGTTTGTGTCAAGAACTGCAACGCTGCCGGGGTTTTTCACACTCAACAGTTTCCTGTGTGTATCTAGAATGGTCCACCACCCAAAGGACATCCAGCCAACTTGACACAACTGTAAGAAGCATTTGGAGTCCACATGGACCAGTATCCCTGCTTTCAACACCTTGTAGAGTCAACATGGACCAGTATCCCTGCTTTCAACACCTTGTAGAGTCAACATGGGCCAGTATCCCTGCTTTCAGCACCTTGTAGAGTCAACATGGACCAGTATGCCTGCTTTCAACACCTTGTAGAGTCCACATGGACCAGTATCCCTGCTTTCAGCACCTTGTAGAGTCAACATGGACCAGTATCCCTGCTTTCAACACCTTGTAGAGTCAACATGGGCCAGTATCCCTGCTTTCAACACCTTGTAGAGTCAACATGGACCAGTATCCCTGCTTTCAACACCTTGTAGAGTCAACATGGGCCAGTATCCCTGCTTTCAACACCTTGTAGAGTCAACATGGACCAGTATTCCTGCTTTCAACACCTTGTAGAGTCAACATGGACCAGTATCCCTGCTTTCAACACCTTGTAGAGTCAACATGGGCCAGTATCCCTGCTTTCAACACCTTGTAGAGTCAACATGGGCCAGTATCCCTGCTTTCAACACCTTGTAGAGTCAACATGGGCCAGCATCCCTGCTTTCAACACCTTTAGAGTCAACATGGGAGCTTTCATCCCTGGCTTTCAACACCTTGGAGTCCATGGGCCAGTATCCCTGCTTTCAACACCTTGTAGAGTCAACATGGGCCAGCATCCCTGTGGAACGCTTTCAACACCTTGTAGAGTCAACATGGACCAGCATCCCTAGAGTCAACATGGCCAGCATCCCTGTGGCTTTCAACACCTTGTAGAGTCAACATGGGCCAGCATCCCTGTGGGCTTTCAACACCTGTAGAGTCAACATGGTCCAGCATCCCATCCCTGTGGAACGCTTTCAACACCTGTAGAGTCCACATGGGCCAGCATCCCTGTGTCCACATGGGCCAGTATCCCTGCTTTCAACACCTTGTAGAGCTTTCAACACCTTGTAGAGTCAACATGTCAACATGACCAGCATCCCTGTGGAACGCTTTCAACACCTTGTAGAGTCAACATGGGCCAGCATCCCTGTGGAACCCTTTCAACACCTTGTAGAGTCAACATGGGCCAGCATCCCTGTGGAACGCTTTCAACACGTTGTAGAGTCAACAAGGGCCAGCATCCCTGTGGAACGCTTTCAACACCTTGTAGAGTCAACATGGGCCAGCATCCCTGTGGAACCCTTTCAACACCTTGTAGAGTCCACATGGGCCAGTATCCCTGCTTTCAACACCTTGTAGAGTCCACATGGGCCAGTATCCCTGCTTTCAACACCTTGTAGAGTCAACATGGGCCAGCATCCCTGCTTTCAACACCTTGTAGAGTCCACATGGGCCAGTATCCCTGCTTTCAACACCTTGTAGAGTCCACATGGGCCAGTATCCCTGCTTTCAACACCTTGTAGAGTCAACATGGCCAGTATCCCTGCTTTCAACACCTTGTAGAGTCCACATGGGCCAGTATCCCTGCTTTCAACACCTTGTAGAGTCAACATGGACCAGCATCAACCCTTGTGGTCAACATGGACCAGCATCCCGCTTTCAACACCTTGTAGAGTCAACATGGACCAGCATCCCTGTGGAAAGCTTTCAACACCTTGTAGAGTCAACATGGACCAGCATCCCTGTGTAGAGTCAACATGGGCCAGCGCTTTCAACACCTTGTAGAGTCAACATGGGCCAGTATCCCTGCTTTCAACACCTTGTAGAGTCAACATGGGCCAGCATCCCTGCTTTCAACACCTTGTAGAGTCCACATGGGCCAGTATCCCTGCTTTCAACACCTTGTAGAGTCCACATGGGCCAGCATCCCTGCTTTCAACACCTTGTAGAGTCAACATGGACCAGCATCCCCTTTCAACACCTTGTAGAGTCCACATGGGCCAGTATCCCTGCTTTCAACACCTTGTAGAGTCAACATGGGCCAGCATCCCTGAACCCTTTCAACACCTTGTAGAGTCCACATGGCCAATCCCCTTTCAACACCTTGTAGAGTCCACATGGGCCAGTATCCCTGCTTTCAACACCTTGTAGAGTCCACATGGGCCAGCATCCCTGCTTTCAACACCTTGTAGAGTCAACATGGGCCAGCATCCCTGCTTTCAACACCTTGTAGAGTCCACATGGGCCAGTATCCCTGCTTTCAACACCTTGTAGAGTCAACATGGGCCATGGGCCAGTATCCCTGCTTTCAACACCTTGTAGAGTCAACATGGGCCAGCATCCCAGTGGAATCCCGCTTTCAACACCTTGTAGAGTCAACATGGGCCAGCATCAACACCTTGTAGAGTCACATGGCCAATCCCTGTGGCTTTCAACACCTTGTAGAGTCCACATGGGCCAGTATCCCTGCTTTCAACACCTTGTAGAGTCCACATGGGCCAGTATCCCTGCTTTCAACACCTAGTAGAGTCAACATGGACCAGCATCCCTGTGGAACGCTTTCAACACCTTGTAGAGTCAACATGGGCCAGCATCCCTGTGGAACGCTTTGGACACCTTGTAGAGTTAACATGGACCAGCATCCCTGTGGAAAGCTTTCAACACCTTGTAGAGTCAACATGGACCAGCATCCCTGTGGAACGCTTTCAACACCTTGTAGAGTCAACATGGACCAGCATCCCTGTGGAACGCTTTCAACACCTTGTAGAGTCCATGGGCCAGGGCCTTGTATCCCTATCCCTTTCAACACCTTGTAGAGTCCACATGGGCCAGTATGCTTTCAACACCTTGTAGAGTCCACATGGGCCAGTATCCCTGCTTTCAACACCTTGTAGAGTCAACATGGACCAGTATCCCTGCTTTCAACACCTTGTAGAGTCCACATGGGCCAGTATCCCTGCTTTCAACACCTTGTAGAGTCAACATGGGCCAGCATCCCTGCTTTCAACACCTTGTAGAGTCAACATGGGCCAGTATCCCTGCTTTCAACACCTTGTAGAGTCAACATGGGCCAGCATCCCTGTGGAACGCTTTCAACACCTTGTAGAGTCATGGACCAGCATCCCAGTATCCCTGCTTTCAACACCTTGTAGAGTCACACATGGAACGCTTTCAACACCAGCATCCCTGTGGAATCCCTGCTTTCAACACCTTGTAGAGTCAACATGGGCCAGCATCCCTGTGAACGCTTTCAACACCTTGTAGAGTCAACATGGGCCAGCATCCCTGTGGAACGCTTTCAACACCTTGTAGAGTCAACATGGGCCAGTATCCCTGCTTTCAACACCTTGTAGAGTCACATGGGCCAGTATCCCTGCTTTCAACACCTTGTAGAGTCAACATGGGCCAGCATCCCTGTGGAACGCTTTCAACACCTTGTAGAGTCAACATGGGCCAGCATCCCTGTGGAACGCTTTCAACACCTTGTAGAGTCAACATGGGCCAGCATCCCTGTGGAACCCTTTCAACACCTTGTAGAGTCCACATGGGCCAGTATCCCTGCTTTCAACACCTTGTAGAGTCCACATGGGCCAGTATCCCTGCTTTCAACACCTTGTAGAGTCCACATGGGCCAGTATCCCTGCTTTCAACACCTTGTAGAGTCAACATGGACCAGTATCCCTGCTTTCAACACCTTGTAGAGTCCACATGGGCCAGTATCCCTGCTTTCAACACCTTGTAGAGTCAACATGGACCAGCATCCCTGTGGAACGCTTTGGACACCTTGTAGAGTCAACATGGACCAGCATCCCTGTGGAAAGCTTTCAACACCTTGTAGAGTCAACATGGACCAGCATCCCTGTGGAACGCTTTCAACACCTTGTAGAGTCAACATGGGCCAGCATCCCTGTGGAATGCTTTCAACACCTTGTAGAGTCAACATGGGCCAGCATCCCTGCTTTCAACACCTTGTAGAGTCAACATGGGCCAGCATCCCTGTGGAACGCTTTCAACACCTTGTAGAGTCAACATGGGCCAGCATCCCTGTGGAACCCTTTCAACACCTTGTAGAGTCCACATGGGCCAGTATCCCTGCTTTCAACACCTTGTAGAGTCCACATGGGCCAGTATCCCTGCTTTCAACACCTTGTAGAGTCCACATGGGCCAGTATCCCTGCTTTCAACACCTTGTAGAGTCCACATGGGCCAGTATCCCTGCTTTCAACACCTTGTAGAGTCAACATGGGCCAGTATCCCTGCTTTCAACACCTTGTAGAGTCCACATGGGCCAGTATCCCTGCTTTCAACACCTTGTAGAGTCAACATGGACCAGCATCCCTGTGGAACGCTTTGGACACCTTGTAGAGTCAACATGGACCAGCATCCCTGTGGAAAGCTTTCAACAACTTGTAGAGTCAACATGGGCCAGAGCTTTCAACACCTTGTAGAGTCAACATGGGCCAGCATCCCTGCTTTCAACACCTTGTAGAGTCAACATGGGCCAGCATCCCTGCTTTCAACACCTTGTAGAGTCACATGGGCCAGTATCCCCTGCTTTCAACACCTTGTAGAGTCAACATGGGCCAGCATCCCTGCTTTCAACACCTTGTAGAGTCAACATGGACCAGCATCCCTGCTTTCAACACCTTGTAGAGTCCACATGGGCCAGTATCCCTGCTTTCAACACCTTTAGAGTCAACATGGGCCAGCAGAGTCAACATGGGCCAGCATCCCTGTGGAACCCTTTCAACACCTTTAGAGTCAACAGCCAGCATCCCTGGAACCTTTCAACACCTTGTAGAGTCAACATGGGCCAGCATCCCTGTGGCTTTCAACACCTTGTAGAGTCCACATGGGCCAGTATCCCTGCTTTCAACACCTTGTAGAGTCCACATGGGCCAGTATCCCTATCAACACCTTGTAGAGTCAACATGGGCCAGCATCCCTTTCAACACCTTGTAGAGTCAACATGGGCCAGCATCCCTGCTTTCAACACCTTGTAGAGTCCACATGGGCCAGTATCCCTGCTTTCAACACCTTGTAGAGTCCACATGGGCCAGTATCCCTGCTTTCAACACCTTGTAGAGTCAACATGGACCAGCATCCCTGTGGAACGCTTTCAACACCTTGTAGAGTCAACATGGGCCAGCATCCCTGTGGAACGCTTTCAACACCTTGTAGAGTCAACATGGGCCAGCATCCCTGTGGAACGCTTTCAACACCTTGTAGAGTCAACATGGGCCAGCATCCCTGTGGAACGCTTTCAACACTTTCAACACCTTGTAGAGTCAACATGGGCCAGCATCCCCTTTCAACACCTTGTAGAGTCCACATGGGCCAGTATCCCTGCTTTCAACACCTTGTAGAGTCCACATGGGCCAGTATCCCTGCTTTCAACACCTTGTAGAGTCAACATGGGTCCAGCCAGCATCCCTGCCAGTATCCCTGCTTTCAACACCTTGTAGAGTCAACATGGGCCAGTATCCCTGCTTTCAACACCTTGTAGAGTCCACATGGGCCAGTATCCCTGCTTTCAACACCTTGTAGAGTCCACATGGGCCAGTATCCCTGCTTTCAACACCTTGTAGAGTCCACATGGGCCAGTATCCCTGCTTTCAACACCTTGTAGAGTCAACATGGAACAGTATCCCTGCTTTCAACACCTTGTAGAGTCCACATGGGCCAGTATCCCTGCTTTCAACACCTTGTAGAGTCAACATGGACCAGCATCCCTGTGGAACGCTTTGGACACCTTGTAGAGTCAACATGGACCAGCATCCCTGTGGAAAGCTTTCAACACCTTGTAGAGTCAACATGGACCAGCATCCCTGTGGAACGCTTTCAACACCTTGTAGAGTCAACATGGGCCAGTATCCCTGCTTTCCTCACCTTGTAGAGTCAACATGGGCCAGCATCCCTGCTTTCAACACCTTGTAGAGTCCACATGGGCCAGTATCCCTGCTTTCAACACATTGTAGAGTCCACATGGGCCAGTATCCCTGCTTTCAACACCTTGTAGAGTCAACATGGACCAGCATCCCTGCTTTCAACACCTTGTAGAGTCCACATGGGCCAGTATCCCTGCTTTCAACACCTTGTAGAGTCAACATGGGCCAGCATCCCTGTGGAACCCTTTCAACACCTTGTAGAGTCCACATGGGCCAGTATCCCTGCTTTCAACACCTTGTAGAGTCCACATGGGCCAGTATCCCTGCTTTCAACACCTTGTAGAGTCAACATGGGCCAGCATCCCTGCTTTCAACACCTTGTAGAGTCCACATGGGCCAGTATCCCTGCTTTCAACACCTTGTAGAGTCCACATGGGCCAGTATCCCTGCTTTCAACACCTTGTAGAGTCAACATGGACCAGCATCCCAGTGGAACGCTTTCAACACCTTGTAGAGTCAACATGGGCCAGCATCCCTGTGGAACGCTTTCAACACCTTGTAGAGTCAACATGGGCCAGCATCCCTGTGGAACCCTTTCAACACCTTGTAGAGTCAACATGGACCAGCATCCCTGCTTTCAACACCTTTCAACACCTTGCCAGAGTCAACCACATGGGCCAGTATCCCTGCTTTCAACACCTTGTAGAGTCCACATGGGCCAGTATCCCTGCTTTCAACACCTTGTAGAGTCAACATGGACCAGCATCCCTGTGCTTTCAACACCTTGTAGAGTCAACATGGGCCAGCATCCCTGTGGAACGCTTTCAACACCTTGTAGAGTCAACATGGGCCAGCATCCCTGCTTTCAACACCTTTAGAGTCCACATGGGCCACATCCCTGCTTTCAACACCTTGTAGAGTCCACATGGGCCAGTATCCCTGCTTTCAACACCTTGTAGAGTCAACATGGACCAGCATCCCTGTGGAACGCTTTCAACACCTTGTAGAGTCAACATGGGCCAGCATCCCTGTGGAACGCTTTCAACACCTTGTAGAGTCAACATGGACCAGCATCCCTGTGGATGGGCCGCTTTCAACACCTTGTAGAGTCAACATGGGCCAGCAGCTTTCAACACCTTGTAGAGTCAACATGGACCAGCATCCCTGTGGAACGCTTTCAACACCTAGAGTCAACATGGGCCAGCAACACCTTGTAGAGTCAACATGGGCCAGCATCCCTGTGGAACACCTTTCAACACCTTGTAGAGTCAACATGGGCCAGCATCCCTGCTTTCAACACCTTGTAGAGTCCTTGTAGAGTCCACATGGGCCAGTATCCCTGCTTTCAACACCTTGTAGAGTCCACATGGGCCAGCATCCCTGCCTAGAGTCCACATGGGCCAGCATCCCTTTCAACACCTTGTAGAGTCCACATGGGCCAGTATCCCTGCTTTCAACACCTTGTAGAGTCCACATGGGCCAGTATCCCTGCTTTCAACACCTTGTAGAGTCAACATGGACCAGCATCCCAGTGGAACGCTTTCAACACCTTGTAGAGTCAACATGGGCCAGCATCCCTGTGGAACCCTTTCAACACCTTGTAGAGTCCACATGGGCCAGCATCCCTGCTTTCAACACCTTGTAGAGTCAACATGGGCCAGCATCCCTGCTTTCAACACCTGTAGAGTCAACAACAGCATCCCCTTTCAACACCTTGTAGAGTCAACATGGACCAGCATCCCTGTGGAACGCTTTCAACACCTTGTAGAGTCAACATGGGCCAGCATCCCTGTGGAACGCTTTCAACACCTTGTAGAGTCAACATGGACCAGCATCCCTGTGGAACGCTTTCAACACCTTGTAGAGTCAACATGGACCAGCATCCCTGTGGAACGCTTACAACACCTTGTAGAGTCAACATGGACCAGCATCCCTGTGGAACCCTTTCAACACCTTGTAGAGTCCACATGGGCCAGTATCCCTGCTTTCAACACCTTGTAGAGTCCACATGGGCCAGTATCCCTGCTTTCAACACCTTGTAGAGTCCACATGGGCCAGTATCCCTGCTTTCAACACCTTGTAGAGTCAACATGGACCAGTATCCCTGCTTTCAACACCTTGTAGAGTCCACATGGGCCAGTATCCCTGCTTTCAACACCTTGTAGAGTCAACATGGGCCAGCATCCCTGCTTTCAACACCT
>NC_056443.1:36787411-36797411 GCF_018296145.1 Oncorhynchus tshawytscha | reverse complement strand
TCTGATTAGATGGGTACGGGAGGTAGTTCCACCCATGGATCTGATTAGATGGGTGTGGAACGTAGTTCTACCCATGGTTCTGATTAGATGGGTACAGAAGGTAGGTGGGTGGTACCACCTAAAGCAGGGATCACTACCTTCTCCTGGGTGGTACCACCTAAAGCAGGGATCACTACCTTCTCCTGGGTGGTACCACCTAAAGTAGGGATCACTACCTTCTGTTGGGTGGTACCACCTAAAGTAGGGATCACTACCTTCTGTTGGGTGGTACCACCTAAAGCAGGGATCACTACCTTCTGTTGGGTGGTACCACCTAAAGCAGGGATCACTACCTTCTGTTGGGTGGTACCACCTAAAGCAGGGATCACTACCTTCTCCTGGGTGGTACCACCTAAAGTAGGGATCACTACCTTCTGTTGGGTGGTACCACCTAAAGTAGGGATCACTACCTTCTGTTGGGTGGTACCACCTAAAGTAGAGATCACTACCTTCTGTTGGGTGGTACCACCTAAAGTAGGGATCACTACCTTCTGTTGGGTGGTACCACCTAAAGTAGAGATCACTACCTTCTGTTGGGTGGTACTACCTAAAGTAGGGATCACTACCTTCTGTTGGGTGGTACCACCTAAAGCAGGGGTAACTACCTTCTCCTGGGTGGTACCACCTAAAGTAGGAATCACTACCTTCTGTTGGGTGGTACCACCTAAAGCAGGGGTAACTACCTTCTCCTGGGTGGTACCACCTAAAGTAGGAATCACTGCCTTCTGTTGGGTGGTACCACCTAAAGCAGGGATCACTTCCTTCTCCTGGGTGATACCACCTAAAGCAGGGATCAAGATCTCACCTCGTGGAGTTGCAATGATCATGAGAACAGTGAGGAATCAGCCCAGAACTACACGGGAGGATTTTGTCAATGATCTCAAGGCAGCTGGGACCAGAGTCACCAAGAAAACAATTGGTAACACATTACGCCGCGAAGGACTGAAATCCTGCAGCGCCCGCAAGGTCCCCCTGCTCAAGAAAGCACATATACATTCCCGTCTGAAGTTTGCTGATGAACATCTGATTGATTCAGAGGACAACTGGGTGAAAGTGTTGTGGTCAGATGAGACCAAAATGGAGCTCTTTGGCATCAACTCAAATCGCCGTGTTTGGAGGAGGAGGAATGCTGTCTATGACCCCAAGAACACCATCCCCACCATCAAATATGGAGGTGGAAACATTATACTTTGGGGGTGTTTTTCTGCTAAGGGGCCATGTACCATCAAATCTTGGATGAGAACCTCCTTCCCTCAGCCAGGGCATTGAAAATGGGTCGTGGATGGGTATTCCAGCATGACAATGACCCAAAACACACAGCCAAGGCAACAAAGGAGTGGCTCAAGAAGAAGCACATTAAGGTCCTGGAGTGGCCTAGCCAGTTTCCAGACCTTATCCCATAGAAAATCTGTGGAGGGAGCTGAAGGTTCGAGTTGCCAAACGTCAGCCTCGAAACCTTAATGACTTGGAGAAGATCTGCAAAAAAGGAGAGGTACAAAATCCCTCCTGAGATGCGTGCAAACCTGGTGGCCAACTACAAGAAACGCCTGAACTCTGATTACCAACAAGGGTTTTGCCACCAAGTACTAAGTCATGTTTTGCAGAGGGGTCAAATACTTATTTCCCTCATTAAAATGCAAATCAATTTATAAAAATTGTGACATGCGTTTTTCTGGATTTTTGTTGTTGTTATTCTGTCTCTTACTGTTCAAATAAACCCACCAATAAAATTATAGACTGATCATTTCTTTGTCAGTGGGCAAACGTACAAAATCAGCAGGGGATCAAATACTGTTTTCCCTCACTGTACCAGAGCTGTCAGTCAATCAGCATTCATGGCTCGAACCACCCAGTTAATAATTATAAATCATTTGTAGACTGAAAGATTGACTGCAAGAAGCCCAAACAGATCATGTTTGACTAAAACAATAATTTCAAACTTTGTGTGACGGCTGTTGTTGATGGAAGAAGGTGAGGACCAATGCGCAGTGTGGTAAGTGTCCATCTTTATAATAAAATAAATGAACACTGAACGAAACGAAACAGTTCTGTCTGTTACAGATACCAACACTCAACAGAAAACAACTACCCACAACTCAAGGGTGAAAAGAGGCTGCCTAAATATGGTTCTCAATCAGGGACAACGATTGACAGCTGCCTCTGATTGAGAACCATACCAGGCCAAACACAGAAATCCCCAAATCATAGAAAAAAGAACATAGACTGCCCACCCCAACTCACGCCCTGACCATACTAAAACAAAGACAAAACAAAGGAACTAAGGTCAGAACGTGACACATTGTTGACATTTGTATACAGTTTCTCTATTCTGAGTGGGAATACTTGGGAACAAATGTCTTTAAATTAAAGTCACTTGGAGCTGATTTCCTGGTGTTTTTACAGTCTTATGACAAAACAAATACAATAGAAATAAACATAATTTTTTTGTGGGAAGGGGCGCAGAACTTGGGAGTCCCAAATACAACCACCTGCGGGCCAAATTCAGCACACGGGGCAGCCACTTGGTGAACTTTGACCAAAAGGCTTACATAAGCCGGTGACAGATTGGTGTTGGTAATTGGAGTGGTGCCAATATATTTTATGTGCTTCTACATCTATGTGCTTAAACGAAGAAAAAACAACATTCAGACTATGAGGATTACACGTTTATATACTTAGCTTAACGTAACTAGAAACAAATTACAATGTTGATGATTTCAACTCATATTTTTTATCCACGGACACAATTGATTGGTGGTGCAGTCCCCTAAGCACTGATTGGTAGATGACACATTCCCCTAAGCACTGATTGGTAGGTGACACATTCCCCTGAGCACTGATTGGTGGGTGACACATTCCCCTAAGCACTGATTGGTAGGTGACACATTCCCCTAAGCACTGATTGGTAGGTGACACATTCCCCTAAGCACTGATTGGTGGTGCAGTCCCCTAAGCACTGATTGGTGGGTGACACATTCCCCTAAGCACTGATTGGTAGGTGACACATTCCCCTAAGCACTGATTGGTGGGTGACACATTCCCTAAGCACTGATTGGTAGGTGACACATTCCCTAAGCACTGATTGGTGGATGACACATTCCCCTGAGCACTGATTGGTGGGAGACACATTCCCTAAGCACTGATTGGTAGGTGACACATTCCCCTAAGCACTGATTGGTAGGTGACACATTCCCTAAGCACTGATTAGTGGGTGACACATTCCCCTAAGCACTGATTGGTGGGAGACACATTCCCTAAGCACTGATTGGTGGGAGACACATTCCCCTAAGCACTGATTGGTGGGAGACACATTCCTCTAAGCACTGATTGGTGGGAGACACATTCCCCTAAGCACTGATTGGTGGGAGACACATTCCCCTAAGCACTGATTGGTGGGAGACACATTCCCTGAGCACTGATTGGTGGGAGACACATTCCCTAAGCACTGATTGGTGGGTGACACATTCCCCTAAGCACTGATTGGTGGGAGACACATTCCCCTAAGCACTGATTGTTGGGTGACACATTCCCCTAAGCACTGATTGGTGGGTGACACATTCCCTAAGCACTGATTGGTGGGTGACACATTCCCCTAAACACTGATTGGTGGGTGACACATTCCCCTAAACACTGATTGGTGGGTGACACATTCCCTAAGCACTGATTGGTGGGTGACACATTCCCTGAGCACTGATTGGTGGGTGACACATTCCCCTGAGCACTGATTGGTGGGTGACACATTCCCTAAGCACTGATTGGTGGGTGACACATTCCCCTAAGCACTGATTGGTGGGTGACACATTCCCCTGAGCACTGATTGGTGGGTGACACATTCCCCTGAGCACTGATTGGTGGGTGACACATTCCCCTAAGCATGGATTGGTGGGAGACACATTCCCCATCATTGTATTAGCTATATTAGCCTGCCATGCACATCATTGTGTTATCAGAGCGTGTGCCAGTGGACACCTGGTTAGTATGATTTTAGTGACTAAGTGTTGATCAGACACTAAGTCAACCCCCCCCCAAAAAAAACCCACTTCTCACCTGAATTTAAAATAAAATAAATAATAATGTTTGAAAGGGGGTTGAGTGCTACCCTTTAACAGCAGGAGTTTATGATACAATTAGCATTCAAGCTAACGACTTGTGGTTGTCACAGAGACGGCACGGGGCCTTTATATATAAAGTGCGTGCGTGTATAATGCTGTAATAAACCGAGTTTTATTGATTTAACGATCAGTAAGTCCAGTGGAGGTGTGGTGAGTTCACATGAACACTAAGCTACATTACGGCAATAATATTCATTCAGAAGCCATATAATGTCCCCTGTTCATTCAGAAACAATATATTGTTAATTCAGAGGCAGGTGCTTTTCGTCAAAACCTACTTGAAGGAAACAGTGCTCACTGTTGCCCCCTAGTGGTCAGTCATCTCCCGACTTCCTCAGACATGGATAAACGTTGAATACTGACTTATCACAGGTGACCTGGCTGCCGTTTGACCAGAGGCCTATGGAGAGGACTCTATATAGAGAATGGGCTGTGGTTTGACCAGAGGCCTATGGAGAGGACTCTATATAGAGAATGGGCTGTGGTTTGGGAGGGATCCATGGTATTTCATGATCTGAACCATCAGATTCATCTTCGGGAACCCGTCCGATTCATCTTCGGGAACCCGTCCGATTCATCTTGAGGAACCCGTCCGATTCATCTAGAGAATGGGCTGTGGTTTGGGAACCATGGTATTTCGTCCGATTCATCTTCGGGAACCCGTCCGATTCATCTTGGGAACCCGTCCGATTCATCTTGAGGAACCCGTCCGATTCATCTTGAGGAACCCGTCCGATTCATCTTCGGGAACCCGTCCGATTCATCTTGAGGAACCCGTCCGATTCATCTTGAGGAACCCGTCCGATTCATCTTGGGAACCCGTCCGATTCATCTTGGGAACCCGTCCGATTCATCTTCGGGAACCCGTCCGATTCATCTTGAGGAACCCGTCCGATTCATCTTCGGGAACCCGTCCGATTCATCTTCGGGAACCCGTCCGATTCATCTTCGGGAATCACTGTTCTTCCACGTTATATTCTTCCTTTCCCTCCCACACCAGTGTGGGTACAGCGCTAACACAATGGTGTGTGTGTGTGTGTGTGTGTGTGTGTGTGTGTGTGTGTGTGTGTGTGTGTGTGTGTGTGTGTGTGTGTGTGTGTGTGTATGTGTATGTGTATGTGTGTGTGTGTGTGTGTGTGTGTGTGTTTAAGCATATGGAAGGTACTAAGGACCTTGTGGTTCTGCGGTTAGAGTAATAGCTTTAGTCTCTGTTCACGCTGCGGTTTCTACACACACACACACACACACACACACACACACACACACACACACACACACACACCATTGTGTTAGCGCTGTACCCATAAAACACTGGCTAACATTGTCTGTTAACTCGACTTTATAAGGCAGCGATAGCGAATTAGAATCACACAGCTATAATAGTGTACGCTGCGCCCTACACTCTGTTTGTGTGTAAGGCTCCGGTAAGGGTAATGCAATTACACTAGTCAAGTACCAACCATAACATAAGCTTAACAGACCAACACACACCCTCTACTGCATTACATAATAACATGTGAGAGAGGGATGGAGAGATGGAGAGATAGAGAGAGATGGATGGAGAGATAGAGAGGGATGGAGAGATGGAGAGATAGAGAGAGATGGATGGAGAGATAGAGAGGGATGGAGAGATGGAGAGATAGAGAGAGATGGATGGAGAGATAGAGAGATGATGGATGGAGAGATAGAGAGAGATGGATGGAGAGATGGAGAGATGGAGAAGAGAGGGATGGAGAGATGGAGAGAGAGGGATGGAGAGATGGAGAGAGATGGATGGAGAGATAGAGAGATGGATGGAGGATGGAGAGATAGAGAGAGAGGGATGGAGAGATGGAGAGAGATGGAGAGATGGAGAGAGAGATGGAGAGATGGAGAGATGGATGGAGAGATGGAGAGAGGGATGGAGATGGAGAGATAGAGATGGAGATGGATGGAGAGATAGAGAGAGATGGATGGAGAGATAGAGAGAGATGGATGGAGAGATAGAGAGAGATGGATGGAGAGATGGAGAGGGATGGAGAGATAGAGAGAGGATGGAGAGATGGAGAGAGAGAGAGAGATGGAGAGATAGAGAGAGATGGATGGAGAGATAGAGAGAGAGGGAAGGAGAGATGGAGAGAGAGAGAAAGAGGGATGGAGAGAGAGAGAGGGATGGAGAGATGGAGAGAGAGAGAGTGATGGATGGAGAGATAGAGAGAGAGGGATGGAGAGAGAAAGAGATGGATGGAGAGATAGAGAGAGAGGGATGGAGAGATGGAGAGAGAGGGATGGAGAGATGGAGAGATAGAGAGAGAGGGATGGAGAGATGGAGAGAGAGAGGGATGGAGAGATGGAGAGATAGAGAGAGAGAGGGGATGGAGAGATGGAGAGATGGAGAGAGAGAGATGGATGGAGAGATGGAGAGATGGAGAGAGAGAGAGATGGATGGAGAGATAGAGAGATAGAGAGAGAGGGATGGAGAGATAGAGAGATAGAGAGATAGAGAGAGAGGGATGGAGAGATAGAGAGATAGAGAGAGGGGATGGAGAGATAGAGAGATAGAGAGAGATGGGATGGAGAGATAGATGAGATATGAGAGATAGAGAGAGGGGATGGAGAGATAGAGAGATAGAGAGAGAGGATGGAGAGATAGAGAGATAGAGATGGAGAGAGATGGATGGAGAGATGGAGAGATGGAGAGAGAGAGATGGATGGAGAGATGGAGAGATGGAGAGAGAGAGAGATGGATGGAGAGATAGAGAGATAGAGATGGATGGAGAGATAGAGAGATAGAGAGAGGGATGAGAGATAGAGAGAGAGATGGAGAGGGGATGGAGAGATAGAGAGGGATGGAGAGATGGAGAGATGGAGAGAGAGAGAGATGGATGGAGAGATAGAGAGATAGAGAGAGAGGGATGGAGAGATGGAGAGAGAGGATGGATGGAGAGATGGAGAGATGGAGAGAGAGAGAGAGAGGATGGAGAGATAGAGAGATGGAGAGAGAGGGATGGAGGGATGGAGAGATAGAGAGAGAGGGATGGAGAGATGGAGAGATAGAGGGATGGAGAGATAGAGAGAGATAGAGAGAGGGATGGAGAGATAGAGAGAGATAGAGAGAGGGGATGGAGAGACACAACACTACATAAAGAAAAGCTTAAGATAACAACATAGCATGGTAGCAACACAACATGACAATACACAACATGACAATACACAACATGACAATACACAACATGACAATACACCATGACAACACACCATGGTAGCAACACAACATGGTAGCAACACAACATGACAATACACCATGGTAGCAACACAACATGACTACACAACATGGTAGCAACACAACATGACTACACAACATGGTAGCAACACAACATGGTAGCAACACAACATGACTACACAACATGGTAGCAACACAACATGACTACACAACATGGTAGCAACATAACATGACAACACACCATGACAACACACCATGGTAGCAACACAACACGACAATACACCATGACAATACACCATGACAACACAACATGGTAGCAACACAACATGACAATACACCATGACAACACACCATGGTAGCAACAGAACATGACTACACAACATGGTAGCAGCACAACATGACAACACAACATGGTAGCAGCACAACATGACAACACACCATGGTTGCAACACAACATGACAACACAACATGGTAGCAACATACCATGACAACACAACATGGTAGCAACATACCATGACAACACACCATGTTTGCAACACAACATGACAACACAGCATGGTAGAAACACAACATGGTAGCAACATGGTAACAACACAACATGACAACAACATGGTAGCAACACAACATGACAACAACATGACAACAACATGGTAACAACATGACAACAACATGGTAACAACACAACATGACAACAACATGGTAGCAACACAACATGACAACAACATGGTAGCAACACAACATGACAACAACATGGTAGCAACACAACATGACAACACACCATGACCACACAACATGACAACACAACCTAGCAGCAACACAACATAGTAGCAGTGCAAAACATGGTACAAACATTATTGGGCCCAGACGACGGCACAAAGGTCAAGGAGGTAGAGACAACGATACATCACGAGAAGCAGCCACAACTGTCAGTAAGAATGTCCATGATTGAGTGGTCAACACAACATGGTAGCAACAGAACATGACAACACAACATGGTAGCAACAGAACATGACAACACAACATGGTAGCAACAGAACATGACAACACAACATGGTAGCAACAGAACATGACAACACAACATGGTAGCAACAGAACATGACAACACAACATGGTTTGCAACAGAACATGACAACACAACATGGTAGCAACAGAACATGACAACACAACATGGTAGCAACAGAACATGACAACACAACATGGTAGCAACAGAACATGACAACACAACATGGTAGCAACAGCGCCACCCGGGATATAATAATAAAGACCTTTTGTGTCGGAAAAACAAATTTTGATTGGCTGGGCCTGGGAGGGCATAGGCTCACTGGGGAGCCAGACCCAGCCAATCAGAATTCGTTTTTCGACACAAAATGTCTCCCTGCCCAGTCATGTGAAATCCAAAGATTAGTCCCTAATTTATTTATTTATTTATTTATTTCAATTGACTGATTTCCTTCTATGAGCTGCAACTCAGTAATATACTTGTAATTGTTGGATTTATATTTTTGTTTATACTATTTCATATTTGTATATTATGTATTTCATATATACATATTATATTTGTTCCTTGTAAACTGGTGGCTTTATGGATCATATTTACATTCCTAAACACTTCTTACATGTTAAAGTAAGCGTCTCCTCAAGAGGTTTTTAAAGTAACATAAAAGTGGTTCATTCTCATTTTCCACCTTGACGTTTGAAACAAAAAACTTTGGGAAATACATTTTTAAGAAATCAATTAAAACAAAAACAGAAAAATATATAAAAACCTTCTTTAAAACTCTTTGTTTTTCTTTTTAAACTCTTTATTTTATAACGGAAATCTTTGACAAAATATAGTAACACCCTCTCCCCCCCCAAAACACACTGACACACACTGACTGCCATGGCACAAGTTTCTGATGTTACGTGTGTGTGTGTGTTAGAGTCTGGTGTGTGTGTGTGTGTGTTAGAGTCTGGTGTGTGTGTGTGTGTTAGAGTCTGGTGTGTGTGTGTCTGTGTGTGTGTGTGTGTGTGTGTGTTAGAGTCTGGTGTGTGTGTGTGTGTGTGTGTGTGTGTGTGTGTGTGTGTGTGTGTGTGTGTGTGTGTGTGTGTGTGTGTGTGTGTGTGTGTGTGTGTGTGTGTGTGTGTGTGAGTCTGGTGTGTGTGTGTGTGTGTGTTAGAGTCTGTGTGTGTGTGTGTGTGTGTGTGTTAGAGTCTGGTGTGTCTTTGTTTTTGTGTGTGTGTGTGTGTGTGTGTGTGTGTGTGTGTGTGTGTGTGTGTGTGTGTGTGTGTGTGTGTGTGTGTGTGTGTGTGTGTGTGGGATTCCACAGTCTTTGTTTTTTATTCCACTTATGAAGGTCAGGACTCAGGAGACTCATTAGACTACAGAGCTGCTATTATAACAACTATTGGGCTGAGGCATTACTCCCTCTCTGGCTGTGTGTGTGTGTGTGTGTGTGTGTGTGTGTGTGTGTGTGTGTGTGTGTGTGTGTGTGTGTGTGTGTGTGTGTGTGTGTGTGTGTGTGTTCTATGTAGTACCAAGAACATCTTAGGTTTTGTTTTGACTTCAGATTCTGAATTTTATCCACGTTTCTCCAAACATCAAGTTTCGAAGCTGCAGCTTAAAGGTTAAAGTTTGCGATTAAAACATTACCTTCATTTTGACATT
>NC_056443.1:36772411-36779911 GCF_018296145.1 Oncorhynchus tshawytscha | reverse complement strand
ACTGGGGGTATAGTAACTATCGTAACTAAAGGCAGGGCATAGTAACTGTAGTAACTAAAGGCTGGGGGCATAGTAACTATAGTAACTAAAGGCAGGGGACATAGCAACTATAGTAACTAAAGGCTGGGGACATAGTAACTATAGTAACTAAAGGCTGGGGACATAGTAACTATAGTAACTAAAGGCTGGGGACATAGCAACTATAGTAACTAAAGGCTGGGGACATAGTAACTATAGTAACTAAAGGCTGGGGACATAGTAACTATAGTAACTAAAGGCTGGGGACATAGTAACTATAGTAACTAAAGGCTGGGAGCATAGTAACTAAAGGCTGGGGACATAGTAACTATAGTAACTAAAGGCTGGGGACATAGTAACTATAGTAACTAAAGGCTGGGGACATAGCAACTATAGTAACTAAAGGCTGGGGACATAGTAACTATAGTAACTAAAGGCTGGGGACATAGTAACTATAGTAACTAAAGGCTGGGGACATAGTAACTATAGTAACTAAAGGCTGGGGGCATAGTAACTATAGTAACTAAAGGCTGGGGGCATAGTAACTATAGTAACTAAATGCTGGGGCATAGTAACTAAAGGCAGGGGGCATAGTAACTATAGTAACTAAATGCTGGGGCATAGTAACTAAAGTAACTATAGTAACTAAAGGTTGGGAGCATAGTAACTATAGTAACTAAAGTCTGGGGACATAGTAACTATAGTAACTAAAGGCAGGGGGCATAGTAACTATAGTAACTAAATGTGGGGGCATAGTAACTAAAGGCAGGGGGCATAGTAACTATAGTAACTAAATGCTGGGGGCATAGTAACTATAGTAACTAAAGGCAGGGGGCATAGTAACTATAGTAACTATAGTAACTAAAGGCAGGGGGTATAGTAACTATAGTAACTAAAGGCAGGGGCATAGTAACTATAGTAACTAAAGGCTGGGGGCATAGTAACTATAGTAACTAAAGGCAGGGGGCATAGTAACTATAGTAACTATAGTAACTAAAGGCAGGGGGATAGTAACTATAGTAACTAAAGGCAGGGGGCATAGTAACTATAGTAAGTAAAGACTGGGGGTATTGTAACTATCGTAACTAAAGGCAGGGGCATAGTAACTATAGTAACTAAAGGCTGGGGGCATAGTAACTATAGTAACTAAAGGCTGGGGGCATAGTAACTATAGTAACTAAAGGCTGGGGGCATAGTAACTATAGTAACTAAAGGCTGGGAGCATAGTAACTAAAGTAACTAAAGGCTGGGGACATAGTAACTATAGTAACTAAAGGCAGGAGGTATAGTAACTATAGTAACTAAAGGCTGGGGGCATAGTAACTATAGTAACTAAAGGCTGGGGGCATAGTAACTAAAGACTGGGAGCATAGTAACTAAAGGCTGGGAGCATAGTAACTATAGTAACTAAAGTCACTGGGGGCATAGTAACTATAGTAACTAAAGGCAGGAGGTATAGTAACTAAAGTAACTAAAGGCTGGGGGCATAGTAACTATAGTAACTAAAGACTGGGGGCATAGTAACTATAGTAACTAAAGGCTTTTGACATAGTAACTAAAGGCTGGGGACATAGTAACTATAGTAACTAAAGGCTGGGGACATAGCAACTATAGTAACTAAAGGCTGGGGACATAGTAACTATAGTAACTAAAGGCTGGGAGCATAGTAACTATAGTAACTAAAGGCTGGGGGCATAGTAACTATAGTAACTAAAGACTGGGAGCATAGTAACTAAAGGCTGGGAGCATAGTAACTATAGTAACTAAAGGCTGGGGGCATAGTAACTAAAGACTGGGAGCATAGTAACTATAGTAACTAAAGGCTGGGGACATAGTAACTATAGTAACTAAAGGCTGGGGACATAGTAACTATAGTAACTAAAGGCTGGGGACATAGCAACTATAGTAACTAAAGGCTGGGGACATAGTAACTATAGTAACTAAAGGCTGGGGACATAGTAACTATAGTAACTAAAGGCTGCCTCTCCATGCCTCTTGGTCCTATGCTTTGGGATAGTTAAAAGGCCAGAGGACTTGAGGGACCTACTGGGTACATCAACGTGAACGTGACCACGTCCCTGGTAGGGTACATCAATGAGACCACGCCACTGATAGGATACATGGACGTGACCACGCCTCTGGTAGGATACATCAATGTGACCACGCCCCTGGTAGGGTACATCAACGTGACCACGCCCTGGTAGGATACATCAATAAGACCACGCCACTGGTAGGATACATGGACGTGACCACGCCCCTGGTAGGATACATCAATGTGACCACGCCCCTGGTAGGGTACATCAATGTGACCACGCCCTGGTAGGGTACATCAACGTGACCATGCCCCTGGTAGGATACATCAATGAGACCACGCCACTGGTAGGATACATGGACGTGACCACGCCCCTGGTAGGATACATCAACGTGACCACGCCCTGGTAGGATACATCGACGTGACCACGCCCCTGGTAGGATACATCGACGTGACCACGCCCTGGTAGGATACATCAATGAGACCACGCCCTGGTAGGATACATCGACGTGACCACGCCCCTGGTAGGATACATCAATGAGACATCGCCCTGGTAGGATACATCAATGTGACCACGCCCCCTGGTAGGATACATCGACGTGACCACGCCCCTGGTAGGATACATCAACGTGACCACGCCCCTGGTAGGATACATCGACGTGACCACGCCCTGGTAGGATACATGGACATGACCACGCCCCTGGTAGGATACATCGACGTGACCACGCCCCTGGTAGGATACATCGACGTGACCACGCCCCTGGTAGGATTCATCAACGTGACCACGCCCCTGGTAGTATACATCGACGTGACCACTCCCCTGGTAGGATACATCAATGTGACCACGCCCTGGTAGGACACATGTGACCACGCCCCTGGTAGGATACTTGGACGTGACCACGCCCTGGTAGGATACATCAACGTGACCATGCCCCTGATAGGGTACATCAACGTGACCCCTGGTAGTATACACCGACGTGACCACGCCCTGGTAGGATACATCGACGTGACCACGCCCTGGCCCCCTGGTAGGGTACATCAACGTGACCACGCCTCTGATAGGGTACATCAACGTGACCACGCCTGATAGGGTACATCAACGTGACCACGCCCCTGATAGGATACATCGACGTGACCACGCCCCTGGTAGGATACATCGACGTGACCACGCCCCTGGTAGGATACATCGACGTGACCACGCCCCTGGTAGGATACATCAACGTCACCACGCCCTTGATAGGGTACTCCTTTTAGTTAAATTGCTTATTTGACTCATAACCCTACAACGGCTGTATTCTTGTTTTTGATCATTCTATAAACATTTGGGATTTGCTTTGGTTGGTTGTTTTAACATTCTGCCATGTTGTCAATAGATTAAAAACACTTTGATTCTAAACATACAAATGAACAGACTGTGGTAGAGAATTTATTCAGTCAAACAGAAAATTCAGAAACACATTTTTCAGCGAGATAATTAACCCGTCTTTTACGATGCTGTTGAACGATAGAAAAGACGACCAAATGAAGTCTCATCAACTACCCAAGCACCAGGATATATTAAAACAATTTTACCTTTATTTAACTGGGCAAGTCAGATAAGAACAAATTCTTATTTACAATGACGGCCTACCGGGGAACAGTAGGCCGTTCAGGGGCAGAACGACAGATTTTTAGCTTGATCAGCTCGGGGATTTGAGTTACTGGCCCAACGCTCTAACCACTAGACTACCTGCCGCCCCTACACTCTAACCACTAGGCTACCTGCCGCCCCTACACTCTAACCACTAGACTACCTGCCCACCCTACACTCTAACCACTAGGCTACCTGCCGCCCCTACACTCTAACCACTAGTCTACCTGCCTCCCCTACACTCTAACCACTAGGCTACCTGCCACCTCTACACTCTAACCACTAGGCTACCTGCCTCCCCACCTGCCTCCCATACACTCTAACCACTAGGCTACCTGCCGCCTCTACACTCTAACCACTAGTCTACCTGCCGCCCTCCACTCTAACCACTAGTCTACCTGCCTCCCCTACACTCTAACCACTAGTCTACCTGCCTCCCTACACTCTAACCACTAGTCTACCTGCCGCCTCTCCACTCTAACCACTAGTCTACCTGCCTCCCCTATACTCTAACCACTAGTCTACCTGCCTCCCCTACACTCTAACCACTAGTCTACCTGCCTCCCCTACACTCTAACCACTAGTCTACCTGCCTCCCCTATACTCTAACCACTAGTCTACCTGCCTCCCCTACACTCTAACCACTAGTCTACCTGCCTCCCCTCCACTCTAACCACTAGTCTACCTGCCTCCCCTACACTCTAACCACTAGTCTACCTGCCTCCCCTCTCCACTCTAACCACTAGTCTACCTGCCTCCCCTACACTCTAACCACTAGTCTACCTGCCTCCCCTACACTCTAACCACTAGGCTACCTGCCGCCTCTACACTCTAACCACTAGTCTACCTGCCTCCCCTACACTCTAACCACTAGTCTACCTGCCGCCTCTCCACTCTAACCACTAGTCTACCTGCCTCCCCTACACTCTAACCACTAGTCTACCTGCCTCCCCTACACTCTAACCACTAGTCTACCTGCCGCCTCTCCACTCTAACCACTAGTCTACCTGCCTCCCCTACACTCTAACCACTAGTCTACCTGCCTCCTCTACACTCTAACCACTAGTCTACCTGCCTCCCCTACACTCTAACCACTAGTCTACCTGCCTCCTCTACACTCTAACCACTAGTCTACCTGCCTCCCCTACACTCTAACCACTAGTCTACCTGCCTCCCCTACACTCCAACCACTAGTCTACCTGCCTCCCCTACACTCTAACCACTAGTCTACCTGCCTCCCCTACACTCTAACCACTAGTCTACCTGCCGCCTCTCCACTCTAACCACTAGTCTACCACTAGTCTTTTCTAGTTAACTTGTTGTAAGGACTACTGAGCTGTATCCCAATGATGATAATATGATTCTGCATTTGGATATATCTAACCTGCTAACCTATTAACCTGGACCAAGTAGATATCGTCATTTCGTAGGGGAGTCTGAACAGTAGTACAGCTGGTCTCTGGCAGGTTGAAAGGACATATAGGCACACACACACACACACACACACACACACACACACACACACACACACACACACACACACACACACACACACACACACACACACACACACACACACACACACACACACACACACACACACACACACACACACACACAGTGCCTTCATAAATTATTCAGACCTCTTCTTCCACATTTTTTACATTACAGCCTGATTCCTGTCATCAATCTACACACAATACCCCATAATGACATCACAATACCCCATAATGACATCACAATACCACCCCCATAATGACATCACAATACCCCATGATGACATCACAATACCCCATAATGACATCACAATACCCCATAATGACATCACAATACCCCATAATGACATCACAATACCCCATAATGACATCACAATACCCCATAATGAAAAAAAAACAGAAAAAATGTTGGCAAAAATTTGAAATGTATTCAGACAAAACTTAACCTGTTTCCAATAGATGTTTCTATTGATTGAGTCCACCTGTGGTAAATTTCAAATGATTGGACATGATTTGGAAAGGCACACACCTGTCTATATAAGGTCCCACAGTTGACAGTGCATGTCAGAGCAAAAACAAAGACATGAGGTGGAAGGAATTTTCCGTAGAGCTCCGAGACAGGATTGTGTTGAGACACAGATCTGGAGAAGGTTACCTAAACATTTCTGCAGCATTGAAGGTCCCCAAGAACACAGTGGCCTCCATCAATCTTAAATGGAAGAAGTTTGGAACCACCAAAGACTCTTCCGAGAGCTGGCCGCCCGGCCTAACTGAGGAATCCTGGGAGAAGGGCCTTGGTCTGGGAGTTGAACAAGAACCTGATAGTCTCTCTGACATAGCTCCAGAGTTCCTCTGTGGAGAAGGAGGAACCTTCCAGAAAAACAACCATCTCTGCAACACTCCACCAATCAGGCCTTTATGGTAGAGTGACCAGACGGAAGCCACTCCTCAGTAAAAGGCACATGAAAGCCTGTTTGGTGTTTGCCAAAAGACACCTAAAGAATTTCAGACCATAAGAAACAAGATTCTCTGGTCTGATGAAGCCAAGATTAAACTCTTCGGCCTGAATGCCAAGCGTCACGTCTGGAGGAAACCTGGCACCATCCCTACGGTGAAGCATGGTGGTGGCAGCATCACGTCTGGAGGAAACCTGGCACCATCCCTACGGTGAAGCATGGTGGTGGCAGCATCACGTCTGGAGGAAACCTGGCACCCTCCCTACGGTGAAGCATGGTGGTGGCAGCATCATGATGTGGGAATGTTTTTCAGCGGCAGGGACTAAGAGACTAGTCAGGGGAAAGCTGAACAGAGCAAAGTACAGAGAGATCCTTGATGAAAACCTGCTACATAGCCCTCAGGACCTCTGACTGGAGTGAAAGTTCACCTTCCAACAGGACAATGACCCTAAGCACACAGCCAAGACAAAACAGGAGTGGCTTCGGGACAAGTCTCTGAATGTCCTTGAGTGGCCCAGCCAGAACCCGGACTTGAACCCCAAAGAACATCTCTGGAGAGACCTGAAAATAGCTGTGCATCAATGCTCCCCATCAAACCTGACAGAACTTAAGAGGATCTGCAGAGAAGAATGGGAGAAACTCCCCAAATACAGGTGTGCCAAGCTTGGAGTGAAGAAGAAGACTCGATGCTGTTGTTGCTGCCGAAAGTACTGAGTAAAGGGTCTGAATAGTTTTTAAGTAAATGCAAACGGGCTATTGTGATGTCATTATGGGCTATTGTGATGTCATTATGGGCTATTGTGATGTCATTATGGGCTATTGTGATGTCATTATGGTGTGTAGATTGATGAAGGAAAACAATAATTGAATACATTTTAGAATAAAGCTGAAACGTAACAAAATGTGGAAAAAGTCTAAGCTTGCAGTCACATTCAATGTTTGTGCACGTGGACACACACACACACACACACACACACACACACACACACACACACACACACACACACACACACACACACACACACACACACACACACACACACACACACACACACACTCTCTCACCTCTACCCTAACGGCTGAAAGTATTCAAGTTTCTTCTCTCTTTTTCCTCCAGTTTATATGACTCTTGTAAAGCCATTACAGAGTGTGTGTGTGTGTGTGTCTGTATGTGTGTGTGTGTCGGTGTGTGTCTGTGTGTTTGTGTGTGTGTGTGTGTGTGTGTGTGTGTGTGTGTGTGTGTGTGTGTGTCTGTGTGTTGTGTGTGTGTGTGTCTGTATGTGTGTGTGTGTGTGTGTGTGTGTGTGTGTGTGTGTGTGTGTGTGTGTGTGTGTGTGTGTGTCTGTTTGTGTGTGTGTGTGTGTCTGT